>NC_089840.1:247840762-248140762 GCF_035609145.1 Eleutherodactylus coqui
TCTGCTGCTCTGTTCTGGTCCCCTCCGCTGCAGCTGGCGCTGGACTCCTGGTGGCCTCTTGGCGCCGGCTACTTCTCTGCTCCGCTCCGGTCTCACCTTACTGCCCCCGCACTTGCTTCGGCGCCGGTATCGGCTCCTGCGCTGCTCCGATGTCCCCTTCAGCCCCCCGCTCGTGCCTCTGTCTCGGCGCGCTCGTGCCTCTGTCTCGGCGCGCTGCTCCTGAGGACAGGTCTTCAGAGGGGGAGGCAAGGGCAGCAGCAGGACAGGTTGGAAGAGGCAGTGGGGTGGGCAGGGGTAGAGGCAGGGCCAGAGCAAAGACTCCCCCAACTGTTTCCCAAAGCACCCCTTCGCGCCAAGCCACCCTGCAGAGGCCTAGGTCTTCAAAGGTGTGAATGTTTTTCAGTGAGAGCGCGGACGACCGACGAACAGTGGTGTGCAACCTGTGTCGCGCCAAGATCAGCCGGGGAGCCACCAGTACCAGCCTCACCACCACCAGCATGCGCAGGCATATGATGGCCAAGCACCCCACAAGGTGGGACGAAGGCCGTTCACCGCCTCTGGGTCACACCACTGCCTTTCCCCCTGTGCCCCAACCTGCCACTCAGATCCAACCCCACTCTCAGGACACAGGCACGAGTGCCTCCCAGCCTGCACCCACACCCTCACCTCCGCTGTCCTCGGCCCCATCCAGCAATGTTTCTCAGCGCAGCGTCCAGCTGTCGCTAGCGCAAGCGCAAATACGCCGCCACGCACCGGCACGCTCAAGCGATAAACGTGCACATTGCCAAATTGATCAGCCTGGAGATGCTGCCGTACAGGCTTGTGGAAACGGAGACTTTCAAAAACATGATGGCGGCGGCGGCCCCGCGCTACTTGGTTCCCAGTTGCCACTACTTTTCCCGATGTGCCGTCCCAGCCCTGCACGACCACGTCTCCCGCAATATTGTACGCGCCCTCACCAACGCGGTTACTGCCAAGGTCCACTTAACAATGGACACGTGGACAAGCACAGGCGGGCAGGGCCACTATATCTCACTGACGGCACATTGGGTGAATTTAGTGGAGGCTGGGACAGAGTCAGAGCCTGGGACCGCTCACGTCCTACCCACCCCCAGAATTGCGGGCCCCAGCTCGGTGGTGGTATCTGCGGGGGTGTATGCTTCCTCCACTAAACCACCCTCCTCCTCCTCCTCCTACGCAACCTCTGTCTCGCAATCAAGATGTGTCAGCAGCAGGACGTCGCCAGCAGTCGGTGTCGCACAGCAGCACAGCGGTGGGCAGGCGTCAGCAGGCCGTGCTGAAACTACTCAGCTTAGGAGAGAAGAGGCAGACGGCCCACGAACTGCTGCAGGGTCTGACAGAGCAGACCGACCGCTGGCTTGCGCCGCTGAGCCTCCAACCGGGCATGGTCATGTGTGACAACGGCAGCTCTGCAGCTTGGCAGCCTCACGCACGTGCCATGCCTGGCCCATGTCTTTAATTTGGTGGTTCAGCGCTTTCTGAAAAGCTACCCACACTTGTCATACCTGCTCGGAAAGGTGCGCCGGGTCAGCGCACATTTCCGCAACTCCAAGACGGACGCTGCTGTTACGGCACTCTGCCCCCCGAGCGCCAGATGGGGTGCCCTGATCTTCCCGCACCCCACTGTCCCTGCCTACTTGCCTCGGCCCTGGCTAACCCCAGGCGGACAACTGGACGGCGGTCCCTGCCCTGGCTAGGGACCTGGCGACTGACAAGAAGCAAGCTACCTAATGGGTGGAACAGAGTGCCGACAGGGGAACCGACCAACAAAACTACCAAGCTGGAGATGGAGCTCACAGGCAGACTGACAGGATACTGGATAGCAACTAGTGCTGACTGGGCCAGACTAAACTAGAGGCTAACAGAACCGACAAGAGCAGACAGAACAAAAGGGAACCAGAGGGAGCTGACCGGCAACTAGGGACTGGCTGAGGAGCCCGCAGACAGACTGGCTAGGTGCAAGCAGAACCAATAACTGGCAGTGAGCTCAATTCACTGCCAGTCTTTTAACCACAAGGCTCCGCCCAGGGGCGGAGAGTGGGAGGAGGCAACTCCACCCACTGCTGTATAAGAAGAACGGAGGAGTGCGGGCGGCACCCTACGGGCGGACACGCCCACGCCACCGCCCACCGGCCGCCCCAAGCTGCTGGGATAACCTCGACACAGGGCTCCAGACCGAAGGGACAACAGGTTTCGACAAAGACTTATGGACCCCCCTGCGACCCCTCCTTTTGCAATTTCCAGAGGACCGGTACCCCTTCTGTCCCACCCTGTACGGCTCAAATACCGACAGACTCTCCTCACAACGCAACTGCATACGAGACCCCACCCCTTTCTTCCGTCCCCCCTGCAGGGCATCAGTGGCGACATCAGCAGCAGGGCAGGCGGACGGGGTGTGAAGGTAAGTGAGACCTCGGGGACTGAGTGCGGTATCGACTGAGCAGGGAGGACGGGAAGTGCGATGGCTATGGCAGAACGCCCCCACTGGGTTAGCTCCCCAGTGGCCCAATCGAATTGGGGGTTGTGCAACGCCAGCCACGGCATCCCTAGTACCATGTCTACTGACATTCTCTCCATCACCAGGAATGATAGACCTTCCGAATGGCGACCCCCCACAGTGAGTTGTAACACTGGGGTCCTCCATCGTACCAAGCCCGAAGCAAGAGGAGTAGCATCAATGCTAGCAAAACGAATTGGCGTCTTCAGCGCCACAAATTCAGCCCTCAGGGGCTCAACGAGATGCATGCTTACCAGGTTAGCGGCTGCTCCGGAATCAATAAACGCCTGCCCTAGGCGGGAGAAGTTCCGGAATCTAACCTGGCAGGGTATCAGAAGTCTAGGACGTACCTGTGGTCCTAGGCGACCCTCCCTGCAATCGTCTAGGACTGGGAGTCTTTCTGCTGATTCAGACTGTGGGCGCTGAGGCCTCAGGGGGCAGGTTATCACCCGATGTCCAGCTTTCCCGCAGTAGAGGCAGAGATGATGCAATAACCGAACTCGGCGTCACTCCATGGGGTCCAGCTCCATAGGTTTGGGAACAGAGACTGGTACGGAAGAGGAGGGAACAGGACAAACGACCTCCCTGACTCTACTGGTCTGCCTGTCCTGCTTCCCAGCCCTGAGCCTCCTATCTGCCTTCACTGCTAGCTCCATGGCCTCCTTTAAGGACCCGGGAATGGGATGGGAGATCAACAGCTCTTTGACCGCGTCCGAGAGACCTTGCAGAAAAACGTCCTTCAGGGCACTATCGTTCCATGCAGTGTCACCCGCATAGCGTCTGAAATTGGAGCAATAATCCTCCACACAAAGCGACCCCTGATGCAGCGCCAGCAACCGTGAAACCGCCAACCCCACTCAGTCCGGTTCATCGAAGATACCCCCGAGTTCCTGAAAAAAGGAGTCCACCGACTGCGGGGAGGGGGAACCCTCGGGAATGGAAAAGGCCCAAGTCTGGGCAGAGCCCCGCAGCAGGGACATTATAAGCCCGACCCTCTGGGCCTCCGAGCCGGAAGAACGGGGACGCATCCGAAAAAACAGGCGACACGCCTGTTGAAAAATGAAAAACTTGTTCCTCTCCCCAGAGAACACCGCAGGAAGAGGGCACTTGGGTTTGGGACTGATAACGGCGTTCTGCCCCTGCGACAACGCCCACTGCTCCTGGGCCACCATGTGAGCTGACAAATCCCGGATCACCGGCACCAGGTTTTGCAGCTGGTTTGCAAGGGCGCTGATCGCCGCCATGAAAAGAAAAACAGTATTTTAAGGGCCAGTTATTATGTTACGGCACTCTGCCCCCCGAGCGCCAGATGGGGTGCCCTGATCTTCCCGCACACCACTGTCCCTGCCTACTTGCCTCGGCCCTGGCTAACCCCAGGCGGACAATTGGACGGCGGTCCCTGCCCTGGCTAGGGACCTGGCGACTGACAAGAAGCAAGCTACCTAATGGGGGGAACAGAGTGCCGACAGGGGAGGCAGATGGAACCGACCAACAAAACTACCAAGCTGGAGATGGAGCTCACAGGCAGACTGACAGGATACTGGATAGCAACTAGTGCTGACTGGGCCAGACTAAACTAGAGGCTAACAGAACCGACAAGAGCAGACAGAACAAAAGGGAACCAGAGGGAGCAGACCGGCAACTAGGGAATGGCTGAGGAAACCGCAGCCAGACTGGCTAGGTGCAAGCAGAACCAATAACTGGCAGTGAGGTCAATTCACTGCCAGTCTTTTAACCACAAGGCTCCACCCAGGGGTGGAGAGTGGGAGGAGGCAACTCCACCCACTGCTGTATAAGAAGAACAGAGGAGTGCGGGCGGCACCCTACTGGCGGACACGCCCACGCCGCCGCCCACCGGCCGCCCCAAGCTGCTGGGATAACCTCGACACAGGGCTCCAGGCCGCCGGAGCGACGCGCGCCGACCGCGGGACCCCGTGCCGCGCTGTATGGTAACAGCTGCCACCCTGCGGACCCTGCAACATCGGTTTAATCTGCCAGTGCACCGATTGCTGTGCGACGTGCCCACACGGTGGAACTCTACACTCCACATGTTGGCCAGACTCTATGAGCAGCGTAGGGCTATTGTGGAATACCAACTCCAACATGGGCGGCGTAGTGGGAGTCAGCCTCCTCAATTCTTTACAGAAGAGTGGGCCTGGTTGGCAGACATCTGCCAGGTCCTTGGAAACTTTGAGGAGTCTATCCAGATGGTGAGCGGGGATGCTGCAATCATTAGCGTCACCATTCCTCTGCTATGCCTCTTGAGAAGTTCCCTGCAAAGCATAAAGGCAGCCGCTTTGCACTCGGAAACGGAGGCGTGGGAAGACAGTATGTCGCTGGATAGTCTGAGCACCCTCATGTCTATATCTCAGCGCGTTGAGGAGGAGGAGGAGGAGGAGGGGGAGGAGCATGAGGAGGAGGGGGAAGAGACAGCTTGGCCCACTGCTGAGGGTACACATGCTGCTTGCCTGTCATCCTTTCAGCGTGTATGGCCGGAGGAGGAGGAGGAGGATCCTGAAAGTGACCTAGTGAGGACAGCCATGTGTTGCGTACAGGTACCCTGGCACACATGGCTGACTTCATGTTAGGATGCCTTTCTCGTGACCCTCGCGTTACGCGCATTCTGGCCACTACGGATTACTGGGTGTACACACTGCTCGACCCACGGTATAAGGAGAACCTTTCCACTCTCATTCCTGAAGAGGAAAGGGGTTCCAGAATGATGCTATACCACAGGGCGCTGGTGGACAAACTGATGGTAAACTTCCCATCCGACAGCGCTAGTGGCAGAAGGCGCAGTTCCGAGGGCAAGGTAGCAGGGGAGGCGCAGAGATCAGGCAGCATGTACAGCGCAGGCAGGGGAACATTCTCCAAGGCCTTTGCCAGCTTAATGGCTCCCCAGCAAGACTGTGTCACCGGTCCCCAGTCAAGGCTGAGTTGGCGGGAGCACTGTAAAAGGATGGTGAGGGAGTACGTAGCCGATCGCACGACCGTCCTCGGTGACGCCTCTGCCCCCTACAACTACTGGGTGTCGAAGCTGGACACGTGGCCTGAACTCGCGCTGTATGCCCTGGAGGTGCTTGCTTGTCCTGCGGCTAGCGTCTTGTCAGAGAGGGTGTTTAGTGCGGCTGGGGGAATCATCACGGATAAGCGTACCCGCCTGTCAACCGACAGTGCCGACAGGCTTACACTCATCAAGATGAACAAAGCCTGGATTTTCCCAGACTTCTCTTCTCCACCAGCGGACAGCAGCGATACCTAAGCAATATGTAGGCTGCACCCGCGGATGGAAGCATCGTTCTCTATCACCATCAAAAACGGGGACATTTTTGCTTCATCAATCTGTGTATAATATTCCTCCTCCTCCTGCTCCTCCTCCTGAAACCTCACATACTCACGCCGAACGGGCAATTTTTCTTAGGCCCACAAGGCTCAGTCATATAATTTTTGTAAACAATTTTTATACGTTTCAATGCTCATTAAAGCGTTGAAACTTTCACCTGAACCAATTTTTATTTTAACTGGGCTGCCTCCAGGCCTAGTTACCAATTAAGCCACATTAACCAAAGCGATTAATGGGTTTCACCTGCCCTCTTGGTTGGGCATGGGCAATTTTTCTGAGGTACATTAGTACTGTTGGTACACCAATTTTTGGCGGCCCTCGCATACAGTGTAATCCAATTAATTTTTAGCCCACCTGCATTACAGCTGACGTTACATCAGCTGTGTTGGGCACTGCAATGGGATATATTTATGTACCGCCGGTGGGTTCCAGGGAGCCACCCATGCCGTGGGTCCACACGGAGTTGTAACTGTATGTGTCCACTTCTAAAGAACCCCAGTCTGACTGGGGCATGCAGTGTGGGCCAAAGCCCACTTGCATTAAACATGACATTACCTCAGCTGTGATGGGCACTGCAATGGGATACATTAATGTACAGCCGGTGGGTTCCAGGGAGCCACCCATGCTGTGGGTGCACACGGAATTCCCATTGCGGAGTTGTACCTGCCTGTGACTATTTATAAAAAACCGCAGTCTGACTGGGGCATGCAGACACCTTGACAGAATGAATAGTGTGTGGCACATAGGTTCCCCATTGCTATGCCCACGTGTGCAGCTCCTGATGGAGGTGGCACAGGATTATATTTCTCATTGCTTCTGTACAGCTATCGCCCCACCCCTTTTAAAGAGGGTCGCTGCCTAGCCGTGCCAACCCTCTGCAGTGTGTGCCTGCGGTTCCTCCTCATGGCAGACGCACTTATAAATAGACATGAGTGTGGCGTGGCATGAGGGCAGCTGAAGGCTGCACAGGGACAATTTGGTGTGCGCTGTGGACACTGGGTCGTGCGGGGGGGGGGGGGGGGTTGGGCAGCATGTAACCCAGGAGAAGTGGCAGCGGAGTGTCATGCAAGCAGTGATTGTGCTTTGTTGGAGGTAGTGTGGTGCTTAGCTAAGGTATGCATTGCTAATGAGGGCTTTTCAGAAGTAAAAGTTGTTGGGGGGGGGGCCCACTCTTGCCGCTATTGTGGCTTAATAGTGGGACCTGGGAACTTGAGATGCAGCCCAACATGTAGCCCCTCGCCTGCCCTATCCGTTGCTGTGTCGTTCCCATCACTTTCTTGAATTGCCCCGATTTTCACAAATGGAAACCTTAGCGAGCATCGGCGATATACAAAGATGCTCGGGTCGCCCATTGACTTCAATAGGGTTCGTTACTCGAAACGAACCCTCGAGCATCGCGATAATTTCGTCCCGAGTAACGAGTACCCGAGCATTTTGGTGCTCGCTCATCTCTACTTAGAACTACTATCGGTAACATTATTTGGGACAACATCCTCAAAAATAACGGTACAGAGGACAAATGGGAAAAGTTTAAAAGGATCATAATCACCTCATGTGAGCAGTTCATTCCCTTTAAAAATAAAAGAAACTCAACTAAAAGGAAACCAATGTGGCTCGACAAGACGGTAAGACGGGCAATAAACGAAAAAAAGAAAGTGTTCAAACTACTAAAGCAAGAAGGCAGCGAAGAAGCGCTAAAATCGTACAGGGAAAAAAACAAAATATGCAAAGATAAGATCAAAACTGCCAAGGAGGAAGCAGAAAGACTGATCGACAAACAGAGCAAAAACAACCCAAAGCTATTTTTCAACTATATTAACAGCAAAAGGATTTGCAGGGAGAGCACTGGCCCTTTAAAAAATAATGCAGGAGAGATCATTGATGATGACGGAGGGAAAGCAAATCTACTAAACAGTTTCTTCTCAAGTGTATTCACAAACGAAAAGGAAATGCCACACGAGATGCAGGGGAATAAAATGAACCCATCACAAAATATCTCATACCTAACGCAGGAGGAGGTGCGGAAGCGACTAAAGAAGACTAAAAATTGATAAATCGCCGGGCCCAGATGGATTACACCCAAGGATACTAAGGGAACTAAGTGACGAGATAGCTAGGCCGCTATATCTAATATTTCTAGACACTATCAAGACCGGTGTAGTACCATTGGATTGGTGCATTGCCAACGTGGTTCCAATTTACAAAAAAGGGAGCAAAAGTAAGCCTGGTAACTGCAGGCCAGTAAGTCTCACTGCAGTAATGGGAAAAATTTTTGAGGGGATTCTGAGAGACGCCATCGATGAGCACCTCAAGGAGAACAAGGGAATAACTCCTCACCAGCATGGATTCATGAAGGGTCGCTCATGTCAGACAAATCTGATCAGTTTCTACGATGAAGTAAGCTCTAAGCTGGACCAGGGAGAATCTATTGATCTCGTATATCTGGACTTCTCTAAAGCCTTTGACACCGTGCCACATAATAGGCTAATATACAAAATGAGGCAGCTCGGACTGGGCGAAAACGTGTGTAAGTGGGTTAAAAATTGGCTCAATGATAGAAAGCAGAGGGTGGTAATAAATGGTTTGTACTCTGATTGGACTACAGTCGCTAGAGGGGTGCCACAGGGTTCAGTATTAGGCCCCACTCTGTTCAACATATTTATCAATGACCTGATAGAGGGACTGCACAGCAAAATATCAATATTTGCAGATGACACAAAATTATACAATATAATTAATGCAACAGAGGACAATGTACAGCTACAAACGGACCTGGATAAGCTGGGAGAAAATGGCAAATGAAGTTCAATGTTGAAAAATGTAAGACTATGCACATGGGCAGGAGAAACGGATGTCACCAATGTTCGATTAATGGAGTACCGCTAGGAAAAAGTGATATGGAAAAGGATCTGGGGGTATTAGTGGATAGTAGACTAAACTGGAATAACCAATGTCAGTCAGCTGCTGCAAAGGCAAATAAAGTCTTGGGGTGCATTAAAAGAGGTATAGGGGCGAAGGACGAGAACATTATCCTTCCATTATATAAGGCACTTATCAGGCCTCACATGGAATACTGCGTACAATTCTGGTCACCGGTGCTCAGGAAAGATGTCACAGTGCTTGAGGGGGTTCAAAGAAGAGCGACTAAACTGATACATGGAATGACGGGACTGGAACACCCAGAGAGACTATCAAAATTGGGACTATTTACTCTAGAAAAAAGACGGCTAAGAGGTGATCAAATAACTATGTATAAATACATGAGGGGACAATACAAGGATCTCTCCTATGATCTGTTTATACCCAGGACCGCGACGGTAACAAGAGGACATCCGCTACGATTAGAGGAAAGTAGGTTTCATCACCAACATAGAAGGGGATTCTTTACTGTAAGAGCAGTTAGACTGTGGAGCTCTCTGCCGGAGGAAGTGGTGATGGCAAAACCCATAGAGGAGTTTAAAAGGGGACTTGATGTCTTTCTGGAGAGGAAGGACATTATAGGATATAAATCTTAGGTTAACCCCTTCCCGCTCCATGACGTACCGGTACGTCATGGGAGCCTGGTACTTCGTGCAAAATGACGTACCGGTACATCATCGGGATAGCGTGAGATCATGACTGACCTCGTGCTATCCTGCAGCGGGAGCCGGCTGTCAGTCACAGCCGGCGTCCCGCTGTAACAGCGGGGGGACATCGGAGATGCGCCCCCCGCTGTTAACCCCTTCATTGCCGTGATCTAAGTAGATCGCAGCAGGGAAAGAGTTTACAGAGGGAGCGCGCTCCCTCTGTGTCTCCGGCCGGCTCTTGCGATGCCATGCTTTATCACAGCGATCATAGGCACAGTGCTGCAAGTCCCTCAGAGGGACTCAAATAGTGAAAAAAAAAGAAAAGAAAAGTGTAAAAAAAAGAAAAATGTAAGAAAAAATGTAAAAAAAACCCCTTTTTTATGCTTTTTTTAATATTAGCATAAAAAGGTAAAAAAAAATTAAAACCCCACATATTGGGTATTGATGCGTCCGTAACAACGTGTACAAAAAGTTGAACATGCTTTTTATTTTGTACAACAAAAAGCGTAAAAAAAAACGCTAAAAAAACAGAGGCAAAATGCTAATTTTTAGCATTTTGCCTCATAAAAAATGCAATAAAAGTGATCAAAAAAGCCGTACATTCCCCAAATAGGTACCAATAAAAACTACAGCTCGTCTCGCAAAAAATAAGCCCTTATAGAGCTCCGTGCATAGAAAAATAAAAAAGTTATAGGACTTTGAATGCAGCTATAGAGAAAAAAAAAAGATTTCCAAAAAAAACCAGGTGGGGTCAGTCACCTCATCGTCCAGCGGTTCTTACTTCGAATCCTCTGTGCGCTCCTCCCTCGGACTTACTGCCCTTCTCATCATCAACGACCTCACTTGATCTCGCCAGCCACTCACTGCAGTGGGGTGGGATAGGGCTGGAACGTCACAGGAGGAAGTTGTAATGCCTTCCCTGCATGTCTATTGGCCAGAAAATGGCGCAAAACATGCAGGGAAGGAAATGGAATTGACTCGAGTACTGCGTGGTGTTCGTCTCTAGTAACGAGCATCTCGAGTACCCTAATACTCGAGCGAGCATCAAGCTCGAACCAGTACGTTCGCTCATCTCTAGTTTTTAACATTGAAAGGTCCTGTTGACTTTTGCGATAAAAAAAAACACACGATGCTACCGCGGGCGGCAGTGATGCGATGCCAGATTATTCTCAAGAAAAAGCATCGCTGACGGGGGTGTGGCCAAGCAGCTGAGCTGACCGGCCGTATGTAAGGAGAGCTCCCGCACAGACCGGCAGAAACCACCATCCTGCACTGATACTGAGGGCCCTTTGACCCGATCATACCTTCCCGAAGCAGAGGGAGAGAGAGCAGAGCCGCCTGCGGCGCTTCCGCGGCACCTCCGACAAGCACGATACCAGTGGCAGACCCGCGGCACTGTGGGCGCCGCCATCTTGTGGCAGAGCCGACCGGCCTCGGAGAGAGGGGGGATGGCGAGAGAGGACGCAGAGAGGTCCCTCTGAACGAGGAGAAGAGCGGCAGAGACAGCACAGGTGCAGGCAAGTGAGCAGGGAAGGAGAACTGCAGAGTTGAAACCCCTGTATAGCTCCAAAGACAAGAGCCGAACTTTTCCCGCCATAGCCCGCGGAGGGAGGGGGGGCAGCGGGGGGAGCTGCAGAGCACACACTACAGAAAGGCAAAGGGGGGATTATCCCAGATAAGGCAACTCCTATAAACGCCAAGTAAAAACCAGATCCCTGCACACAACTGATTCAGAGAAGCATAACTTCTGACAGATAGGGAAAGGAAAACCCTGCACCTAATCCTACAATAGCTCCGCAAATAGGCAAAGAGAGACGCTCCCACATTACTGTTCTCATAAACACAAAAGACCTACCGCAACCCCCTATGTCAAAAGCGCCAGGCAGTCACTGCTCTAAACGGACACTCAAAGTAACCCGCACCACAGACTGGAGCCATTTATAGGCCCCCTATGTGGTACCTTGCATAACCTGCAGAATTCTCTTTAAAGCCCAAAATATATAACAGCCTTACCATGGGTCCCACCAGGCAGAACTCATCCGTCAACAAGCTTAAAGCATTCGCTAGAGGGGAAACCCGCAAAGACCCTGGCCCTGAACCCACTGTATCCGCTTCAGCAGCAATACCAGCAGCGAAAAACGCAAGCCCAGGCCCACCTGAAGGCCCGGTCCAAACCCTACAACAGTTATCTGAGCAGCTTCTGACAGCAATTCAAACGTCCACGGCTACTCTCACTGGAAAAATAGACAAAGTCAAAATGGACGTGAGTCTACTGAGACAAGACCTCCAAAACTTGAGAAAACGAGTCACTAACACAGAAGAAAGAATCTCTATCTTAGATGACACCGTCTCCCCAATATTGGCCACAGTACGTGAACTCACACAGAAAGCCGAATATTGGAGACAAAAAGCGGATGACCTTGAAAATCGTTCGCGACGAAATAATCTACGCATAGTGGGACTGCCAGAACGTGCAGAGGGACAGAGACCCGAAGAGTTTATGGAAAGGTGGCTACATGAACTCTTCCCCAATGCCAATCTATCACAAGTCTTCGTGGTGGAGAGAGCCCACAGAGTGCCTATGAAGCCGCCTATACCAGGTGCCCCACCTAGACCTCTACTGGCAAAACTACTGAATTCCCGAGATAGAGATACGATCCTACAAGCTGCCAGAAAGGGAGGCCCTCTACGATACGACAACACTACAGTATCCATTTTCCCAGATTTTTCAGCAGATCTTCAAAAACAAAGAGCTTCATTCTTCGGCATTAAACGACAACTTCGAGACCTACAGCTCCCATACTCTATGGCCTATCCGGCGCGCCTGCGAGTGGTGGATGGAGACCACACCCGCTTCTTCTCTTCACCATCGGAAGCAGAAGATTGGCTGAACATCAGACGCCGACCAGAATGACTGTAATGTATACATAACCACGTTATTATCCCTCTTTAGGTAATGAAACTCCTATGCAACAAAGGGACATATCCTTAAACCACCTAAATGCAATCCAGAAATTTTATTCTAGGTATAACTTGATCACAGTGTGCTTTGTTTGTCATGGGTCGCCGCGCTTCTTCTCCCTGCAAACAGTGGCGGGCCCCCCCCCCCCCCCCCAAATCCTCGGCCTCCGGCCTCTCCCCTCCACCCTCCCCCACCCTCTCCCTTTATCTCCCCATTCCGCTGACACCACGACTGAGCACTGACATAAAAGAAATGATCTTGGGGTGCTGGAGGGAGAGATGGGTCCCCCCCCCACCTCCCCTCTTCCCCTTTGGTTCAAAAGGGCTCACCCAGACAACACTCACTGGGTTAATGCCGGTTTTTGTTTCGTTGTTTATTGTCTACAGATTACTAACCTAATAGTACCTCAAGCATTGCCGAAATTTAAGCTATGCTATGTAGGTTCCCCCTAATGCTAGTTTACCGCGAATACTAACTTTATAGAGAAAGTATTTGGTGATTGTTTAACTACAAGTTATTTAAGTTCTAAAGTTAATAGTTCACTACTGCAATGATAATATACTGTATGCATCAAATGCTCTATATCTGTTTTAAGAGACTGTGTGCACCCACTATTTTACCTCCTAATGAGCTCAATTAACTTAACGAAGAAAAAACTCTTACTCCTTCTTTTGCTAAATTTTGTGGGTAGGCCACAGCTTTATTAATTATCGTAACTTTAACTTCAACTTTTAAACTTCAATATCACCAACAATCTTCCATGCTTGAAAACCCTTTCTTTTAGTATGAAAAAAACAATTCATCCTGAGGTGTTTGAAAGCCCCGTACTTGTTACGTGCTTGCCAACCATCCTCGATAAACACCTCAGGCATGGAAGCTTTACGCCATTCCAGCTGTGACGACTTCCTAACTCCTAACCTTCCTTAACACCAATGCCCATTCCTCCCTTCCCTTCTAACAGGGCTGGGCGGGAGGGCTTTTCTCTCTTCTTTACCCATTCTTTCATCCTCTCTTCTTCCCACGTCTTCCTTCTTCTTCTTCCTCTTCTTCTAGGCTCCTCCTCTTCCTGTTCCAGTTCCACCTTAACTCTATCCTCGCTCTACTCTTAACCCCTTTCTGCCCACAGTCCCTATGCATCTACACTAAACGTTGTGCTGCATTCCCGACTGTGTGCACCCACTATTTTACCTCCTAATGAGCTCAATTAACTTAACGAAGAAAAAACTCTTACTCCTTCTT
This sequence comes from Eleutherodactylus coqui, assembly GCF_035609145.1. NCBI lineage: Eukaryota > Metazoa > Chordata > Amphibia > Anura > Eleutherodactylidae > Eleutherodactylus > Eleutherodactylus coqui. The sequence goes on from NC_089840.1 coordinate 247,854,391, forward strand.
TTGCTAAATTTTGTGGGTAGGCCACAGCTTTATTAATTATCGTAACTTTAACTTCAACTTTTAAACTTCAATATCACCAACAATCTTCCATGCTTGAAAACCCTTTCTTTTAGTACGAAAAAAACAATCCATCCTGAGGTGTTTGAAAGCCCCGTACTCGTTACGTGCTTGCCAACCATCCTCGATAAACACCTCAGGCATGGAAGCTTTACGCCACCAGGAATGTGGCATACCTCTATGCCACAGGCCGGCCCACCCCACACGCCCTTACTAACGCTGCTTCTACCTCGTCCTGCACCTCTAGTTCCCAAAGCCTAATAGCAATTCCGCCCAATGACTGTACAAATTGGAACATCTTCAAGTTTATCCGCTTCCTCTCGATTGCCTCCGGATTCCTGGCATCTCTCCAATATCGTCTCGCCACGATGTCCGACCAAACCATGATGATTCTTGAAAACAGTCTCTGAATCGAAAATTGACAAGCTTCCTGAGAACCAATAGCTCCCCCATCTTTTTCCTCCTTAGGCCATTCCCCCCAGCATGTATCCCGAACATTACTCTTCGGGGGGTCCACCTGCCTATTTGCATCACTTCCTGTAGCAGCCTTGGCCATAGAAGTCCGCGTATTCCATGCCAGTGCACCTTCATACCTTACAATCCAAGCTTCCTTCCAATTGGGCGAATCGTAGCCCTCTTCCCTGCCCAATGCACGTAGGAGTGCCCAACAAACCATATTGTCCATTGATCCCCCACTGGAATAACAAAACTAAAACTTCCGTACTACCGCAAAACGTAAAACTTCCTTTAGCCATACACATGCAATACATACATAGAATTGGTTGTTTTTTTTTTTGTTTTTTTTTATAACAATGCTTGTTCATATATCTATTGCTACATTACATATTACCTCTAATTCATCTAACGATCAAGTCCGGTCTAACATATGACTTGTGCGCGCTTCCATACTTATCTGTCTTTGATTTTCGCCCGCATATCTTTTCCACTTTATCCGACACTAGCACGTCCTAACACTGCAGGCCCTCCGGTTTCTTCTTACTTACCGGAACCCGCTCACTTACTCGGAGGGCCGCAAAAATGCCAATACAACCGCAACTCTAGATAATAATGTTTCGTGACCGTCTCGACATACCACCCTCAAGCTTTCCAGTAATTCTAACAAGATGGAAAAGGAGATGGGGCGACGAGAGTCCCCCGTCCCCCCTCCTTCTTCCAACCTAGCATTAACTTTTTTTTTTTTAAATCAAGGAATTTTTATTGGCATTTGTTTCATACAACAAAACAAGAATTAAGTGTTAAATTCACCATCAACATTTTACAATGTAGCATAATACAACTTTATTCCTGAGAGGGAAGAAAGGGAGAGTTGCGGGGAAACAGCAGGGGAGGAGGGGGGGGGGGACAATAGGGAGTAAACTTAATCTTAACTTTAAGGTACTTTAGATCAATAGCATTGTGGGTATACGTGCTGTTCTTGTGGAATCCCTGTTCTCGCCGACTCAGCGGAAATATGGGGATTATAATAGGGGATGAGACAGTTCACAACACCTCAGACCATTTGATGTGTTTACTGTGTTTAGTGTGTTTGGTGGAGGGGGGGGGGGAGGGAAGGGTATCGGACTAGTCAAAACCCACAGGCATTTTCATTGCTTGGGTCCATATTAACCAGTTTTTGCGAAACTGGGGTAAAGTGTCTCTCTGATGAGCTATCATTCTCTCATTTACACAGTTTAGTGACACCGTGTCTTGCATTTCTTCGATAGATGGGATATGTTTGGATCTCCAGTTTCTCGCTATAAGGCCCCGCGATGAGTGTAGTATGTGAGAAATTATTACTCTGTGGTTTCTATGTACGTTTCCCATACCTACTAGAAGCAAGGCAAGTTCAGGTTCTAGTTTGTTTGGTATGTGTAGGAGGTTGGAGATGAATTGTGATACCTTAGCCCAGTATTGGCGTATACGGGGGCAGGACCAGAATATGTGGAGTAGAGACCCGGTTCCTCCACATCCTCTCCAGCAAAGAGGTGATATGTCCTTTCTCATCTGTGCCAATCTTAGTGGAGTGCAATACCATCTGGTTATAAGTTTTTGGTACTGTTCCCAGTGAGAGGCACAAGCGGAAGATTTGTGGGCCCATTTAAGGGCGTCGCACCACACGTTTTGAGAGAATTTCTTGTTTAAATCTTTTTCCCAGTTAAGGAAGTTTACTGTTTTCTTAAAAAATTGGGTGCCAGAAAGACAAGTGTAGATAGTTTTGGTTAGTTTTTTATGTGTTGCTATTTTAGCGTTGAGCAGGTCGTTGAGAGGGTCTGGGAGGGTTATGGAGGTAGTTTTATGGGCTTTTAAATAATTGCAGATATGGAGGTATGTATACTGCTCTGAGGGAGGAACTGCATATTTTTCCTGTATCTGTCGAAAGTCGAGTAAGTTGTTACCCTGGAAGAGGTCTGAAATAGTCATGGAAGCTTTATGTGGTCAGTTGTGCAAGGAGAGATCAGGAACTAAGTGACGTAGAGTGGAAAGTGGGAGAGCAATTTTTGTTGTGCCTTGTTCTGAGTTTCTTACGTCGCTTATTGTATGCCATGCGTGTAAGGAGGCCCTCACTGGTGGCAGGAGTTGTGGGTCGCTTTGTGGTTGCATTGAGTTGGCCAGGAGGAAGGCCTTCCAGTTGGGAGCTCCTGTTGTGGTTGATTCAACAGTCGCCCATTTTTTGTCTGTCTCCAGATTACACCAATGTCTGGTGTGATCGATCAAAAAGGTTTTATGGTAATTTCGGAGGTTGGGAATACCCAGTCCTCCGAATCTCAGAGGCCTGTTTAGGATAGAGAATGCCACTCTGGGTCTTGCCCCCCTCCATATGAATCTGCACATTTGCTGGTGAAATTGGGCAAGTATGGAGTCCGGGATGGGTACCACAATAGTCCTAAAGTAGTACAAAATTCGAGGAAGTATTGTCATTTTGTACAGTATCACTCTGCCCATCCAGCTAGGCTCGTATGCGGAGAGGCGATCTAATTCTTTTTGAATTGAGGTCTTCAAAGAAGGGAAGTTTGCAGTTGGTAGGTCGTCAGTTAAGGGGGTTAGGGCGATTCCTAAGTAGGGGAGAGAGTTAGGGCACCACTGAAATAGGAAAGAAGATTTTAGGAAGTTTTCTTCCCGCTTAGTTAGGTTGATGCCCATCATTTGCCCATAAATTCGCTGGCAGCTTGCTTTTTTAGACGCACTTGCGCAGTCCGGTCTTCTCCTTCCAGCACGAGCCGCTTCAGTGTGCTCCCCGCTACAGCTCTTCTGCGCATGCGCAGACGAGCTGTCACTGCTCGGGAGCGCGCTGGAGCGGCCATTCTGTACCTTCCTCTGTTAGAGGAAGGTGCAGAAACTGGAGCTGCCGTCCTGAGAAGCCGCCCAGGTGTCCAGCTGTCCCGAGAAGCCACCCAGGTAAGTGATGGGTCGGGGGTGATGTTCACTGACAGGTGAAGGCCCCGGAGCCCAGCGCTGGGCTCCGGAACCCAGCGCTGGGCTCCGGAACCCAGCGCTGGGCTGTGGAACCTAGCGCTGGGCTCCGGGGCCTTCACCTGGGCTCCGGAACCTAGCGCTGGGCTCCGGAACCTAGCGCTGGGCTCCGGGGCCTTCACCTGGGCTCTGGAACCTAGCGCTGGGCTCCGGAACCTAGCGCTGGGCTCCGGGGCCTTCACCTGGGCTCCGGAACCTAGCGCTGGGCTCCGGAACCTAGCGCTGGGCTCCGGAACCTAGCGCTGGGCTCCGGAACCTAGCGCTGGGCTCCGGAACCTAGCGCTGGGCTCCGGGGCCTTCACCTGGGCTGAGGGTCTAGCGCTGGGGAGCCGGGAGCGTAGCGCTGGCGAGCCGGGAGCGTAGCGCTGGGGAGCCGGGGGCTAGCGCCGGTTACCTGCTGCCTGGCGGTGGGTGACTGGTCGGCGGCTGCGGTGGGTCCGGTCGGCGGCTGCGGGGCGTCGTGTTGCCATGGAGACACAGCTGGCAGCGTCTCGGGAGCGGGCACGTCGGGCTGCAGCGAGAGATGGGAAAAGAGCCGGCGGCCATCTTGGGGAAACTTTTATAAGTTGCTGAAACGCTGGAACGGTAAGTACAAACCAGCTAGAAATGTCATTTACAGGGGGGCTTAGTAATGTATGCTTAATTAGGGGGACTGGGCAAAAAAATCTCCTTTAAGTTCTCTGGGGGGATTGAGCCTGATGTCATTATGTTGTTAAAGAAATTGCGTATATGTGGGAGTAGGGTCGGTTTAAATATTTTAAGATATTCATTGGAATATCCGTCCGGCCCTGGAGATTTACCCTTTTTAAGGGAGCAAATAGTTTGGTCAATTTCCTGAGTTGTAATAGGGAGATTTAGTTGTTGAGTTTGATTTTGTGAAAGGGATGGAGGAGAGAGTGTAGAAAGAAATGAGTAGATTGTCTCCTCATTGGGCTGGGGGGCGTCGTTGTCTTTGTTTAGGTTGTATAGCGTTTTGTAATAGTTACTAAACTCGTCGGCAATTTCTTGTGGGCTATAGACTTTGTTTTTAGTTGTCTGGGAAATTAAGAAGGGGATTCTTGCGTTTGCATTCATTGCTTTAACCTTGTTGGCCATTAATTTGCTTGCCTTGTTATGCATGTAGTAATGTTGCATTTTGAGTCTTTTTATGTGTTTCTCGTAATTAATTGCAAGATGGGCTTGCAGTTCTGTTCTTGTTTTTTTTAGTCAGAGTAAATTTGTTAAGGAAGGGTCCGATTTGTGGATTTCGGCTAGATTTGACACCTTAGCTAGTAGGTCATTTGTCCTAGCGTTGCGCTGTTTGTTGTAATGGGCCGTTTGCTGGATGAGAAGGCCTCTTATATATGCCTTGTGTGTGTTCCATAGAGTGGCTGGGTTGGTGTCGGGCAGAGCGTTTAAGGCAAAAAATTCAGAAAGCAATTTTTCAGTTGTTGAGATGTTGTCTTTTAGGGACATTACGTGAATGTTGTTTCTCCAAATGAAAGTATTTTTGGTTGGGGGGGACAAACGAAGAGTCATGGTAATTGGGGCGTGGTCAGACCAGGAAATAACTCCTATCTCGCACCTTTCAACCAGAGGCAAAAGCCATTTGGTTGTTAAGAACATGTTGATGCGGGAGTAGGTGTTATGTCTGTGAGAGAAGAACGTGAAGTCTTTCTCAGACGCATGTTTACATCGCCATACATCATACAGGTCCTCCTTGCGGAGCCACTGCGAGAGATAAGCGGGAGTCCTGTCTCTTTTGGACGTGGAGTCCAAGTCTGGGGTATGGATGATGTTAAAATCACCGCACAATACAAGTTTGCCTTTCGCTATTCGAGAGATCTGTTTAAGGACAGAATTTAAGAAAGCCACCTGTGCAGTGTTGGGCGCGTACACACTCACTATAGTGAATGTCGCATTATTAATCTTGCACACCAAAGCGACGAATCTACCTCTCTCATCTAGAACCTCCTGGAGAAGCTGAAAGGCAACGGTTTTTTTGATTGCAACGAGGACTCCTGCCTTTTTTTTGGGTCCGTTTGCATAGAAAATATGAGGAAAATCCCTGTTGTTTAGTCTATTGGTGTCAGATTTTTGAAAATGGGTTTCCTGGATGCAGACCACTTCTGCTTTTGATCTTTTAATTTCCTTCCACAAAAGGGATCTTTTGAAGGGGCTGTTCAAGCCCCTTGCGTTAAGAGACAAAATTTTTAACGCCATTTAGATTGTCAGGGGTCTGCATCGAGGGAGCCACAACCCAGCACCACGTACCTCCAGAACAGCGGGATATATTCATTTTTGTCAGTGGTATACAATTCACAAGACAGCAAAAGTTAAGTACCTTATAGGGGATAAGAAACATTAAAACATTTGTAAAGAAAAACAAAAGCATAAACGTGCAGTAGGTTGAAACTGCGCAGACTCGGGGAATATCTGCAGTAAATGTGACAAAACCTGTACTCGGGGTCCAGTATTCAGCAAGTTGAGGCTTCTAGGTTGCTTCTCTCCACTCCTGCACAATCTTGGGAGAAGAGTTGTTGTTCTTGGATTGGCCTTGGTTCGGCCGTGGTGAGCAAGGAATATTCCATTCTTTCAAAAGATCCATGCCTTTATCCAGGGTAGAAATTACGTGGGTTTTCCCATTTTTTACAATAATGATCTTAGTTGGAAAACCCCATTTATATCTTATATTGTGATTTCTTAAAGGGGTTGTCCCGCGCCGAAACGGTTTTTTTTTTTTTCAACCCCCCCCCCGTTCGGCGCGAGACAACCCCGATGCAGGGACGTACAGAAAGCTTACCGGAGCGCTTACCTTAATCCCCGCGCTCCGGTGACTTCTATACTTACCTGTGAAGATGGCCGCCGGAATCCTCTTCTTCCGTGGACCGCAGCTCTTCTGTGCGGTCCATTGCCGATTCCAGCCTCCTGATTGGCTGGAATCGGCACGTGACGGGGCGGAGCTACACGGAGCCGGCATCCTGCACGAAAGGCTCCATAGAAGAGAGCAGAAGACCCGGACTGCGCAAGCGCGGCTAATTTGGCCATCGGAGGGCGAAAATTAGTCGGCACCATGGAGACGAGGACGCCAGCAACGGAGCAGGTAAGTAAAAAACTTTTTATAACTTCTGTATGGCTCATAATTAATGCACAATGTATATTACAAAGTGCATTAATATGGCCATACAGAAGTGTATAGACCCACTTGCTGCCGCGGGACAACCCCTTTAAGGCTGAGGTTATGGGGTTGAGTTTCTTTCTTGCTAATATTGTAATTTGGGAGAGGTCTGCATAAAGTGAAATGTCCTGGAAAGGAGCTGGAAGCTTGGTTAGTTGTCTTGAAGCTTTCATGAGTTGTTCTTTGATATGAAAGAAGTGTATCCGAGCAATCGTGTCTCGGGGGAAAGAGGACGGGATAGATTGGGCTCTAGGAAGTCTATGGGCCCTGTCAATAGTGAGGTCGACTGGGGAGCACTGTGGGATGACCGCTCGGATTAAGCTTTGAAGAAAGGAAATGAGCTCGGAGGGGGGAGTCGATTCTGGAATACCTCTGAATTTGATATTATTCCGGCGATTTCTATCTTCAATATCTGCTAGCTTGTTGCACAGGGATTCCACATCTTCTTCCAGAGTGTTATGTGAGTCCACCAGTGTGTTATGGGCCGAGGCAAAGTCGCCCATTTTACGCTCTGTATGGTCCACACGAGATCCCAGCTCCTCAACTGACGCATTTATGCCTGCAAGGCTTATAGCAATGTCTCTTTTCATAGAGGACTGCAGCGCTAGCATTGCTTCTTTCATGAATCTTTCTGAAGCTGCATAGTTGTGAGCCGGAATGTCTTCTAGTAACATTTCAGAGACTGGCTCTGAATCGTTAGAGTAGCGTAAGCGTTGCTTTTGCGGACTGGTGTCGTTTGATTTATTGTTATGTAACATTTCTGCAATTGGTGAGAGCTTTTGTAGTGCTCTTTTGTTGTTTATAGGGCCTGCGGCCGCCTGAGATGGGTCAGGGGAGCCTGCATGGGACCAGCCCGGAAGGCTTTGGACTGTTTTAGCAGTGTTACACAATGGTGGGCTTTCCGTATGGGAGGAGGGGGGGGAGGAGCTTGTATCCGGGGGGCTAACTTCCCCGTCCCCACAGCTCCCCTGGAGTGACAGCAGGTTGGTGGCATTCCCTGCATTATGGTGAAGGACGTTGCTTGAACTGTGGAGGGGCCCTGTCTCCCCTTTATTTAGGTTGGCTGATGTGGCTTCCTGGAGGTCTCCCAAGAGAACATTCTGCAGTAACCTGCAGCTTGAAGCTCCGCTGGGAGCGTGGGCTGTGTGGGGTGGGGGGGACTGCCCCTTTAAGATTGTGGCTGCCGCCGCTTGATAAGGATTGCTCTCATTTGGAGCTAGCCCTGGGGGACCCCGTTCACCCACCTGCATATTTTGGGACCGGTCTTGATTTTCATCGGCAGGACCGGGAAGCCATGGAGGAGATGAGTGTGTCGGCGCATCAAGCAGGTAGGAAGAACCGCAGCGGGCGCTGCTCTCGCTTACAGCCCCCGCGCCGTCCCGACGAGCCCTCGGTGGCTCCGCATCCATCTCTGAAGCAGCGGCAGGCGCTCCGAGCTGCTCTTTCAGGCGGGTCCCGCTGTCAGCAGCAGGGGGATCCTCCGGCAAGCGATGGGACACGCCGGGAAGCAAGTGCCGCGGTTCGCTGGTTGAGCGGTCCGGCAGGGACCCTTCTTTGTTGTTCCCCGAAGGGATCGTGTTTGGCACAGCAGAGGAAGGCTTTCTTATGTCAGCTGGGATTGCGGGCAAGATTTCACCTCCGCTGTTCTCCTCTGACAGCGCCGGCTTGGGGGAAGAGAGGTTCTTGTTTATTGCCAAGCGCGGGAGTCTGGCGACGCCATCTTTGGGGTCTTCTTCCCGGCCTCTCGTGGCGTAGAAGTCTGTCAGCTTCTTTGGTGACAGCTTTTTTGATCTTCTCGGCATGTTTCCCGATGCCCGACGTCCTCAGGAGAGATTTTGAGAGTTTTGGGCTGAATAAATGTCCGGTTTTATAGTCGCTAGACAGGTTTGGACGGGAGCTAAGTTAAGGTGCAACCAGCCAGATCTCCATCCAGGCCACGCCCCGCATTAACTTTTTTGACGACAAAGTCCTTTGTCACGTCTCCTTCCATTTAATTGTAAGAAAAAAGGCCACACCCGCCAGGTGCTTCCTTGCAACTCCCACTGAAACTCTTCTTGCCGCAGCGACGCTAACATATCAAATGTTGCCATCCGCGCCTGCTGTTCCTCCATCCCGGTGTCATTGATGAAACTCAGCCATGTATACCGTATAGCCTCGTAAGCTTTCCATGTTGCCTCAGCTATTGACGTCCGAACCAGAGACATTAACTCTCGTCTGCCAGCGTCCACAAGTGCGGAGGGCAACGCACCCCTTCCATATCTGCCGCCAGGTGCCGTTCCCTGAATGCCTTCCTCTGTGAATGAGATAGCGCATCAGCTCTCCCGTTCTCCCAACCCGGTATGTGTTTTGCTCTAAAACAGATACTCCGCTGGAGGCAACGCAACACGAAATACCTCAGAAATGCCAGCACAATTTCAGATGCCGCCGGCTGCTTGTTCACGATCTGGACCACTGCTGCATTGTCTGACCAGAAACATATCTTTTGATCCATTAACCTAGTACCCCAATTATTCCCCCGCTACCACCAGTGGAAGAATTCCAACAGGGTAATAATATTCGTCCACTTCCTCTCGACCCCAGCATCTTGGTCAATCCAATCCTTGCACCAATGATCCTGGAAAATCACGCCCAACACTGAAAGACTCGGACGCATCCGCAGAAAGGCTGCGCTCTTTGCTCGACCTTTCTTCCTCTTGACATAGACCAGTCCGTTAAATTCACGTAGAACAAATTCTCCACTATGAAGATCCGCTCTAATACCCCGCGTTATGCGCACCAAAAGGTGGGGCTCTTTTGCCCCTACCATGTCTAGCGACCACCTCATGGCAAAATTTTTTCCGGCCAAAAGCACTTGCAATTGACGCCGTGTCGCCTTTTTGCTCCTGCTACTGTTGAAACTGTCTACCGAAGCCACGCCACTTTTTCCACCGATAGCCGGAAAAAACATATCAACGGTATCTATTTCGATGCCCAGGAATACCTATGGGTTTTTTTTTCTTTTTTTCTGAGAGCGGGACCCCCGCTCGAAACCTGCGCTTGCGACAGGAAGACAACACTCTTTCGCAATCTCCCGACGCTTCCGACCCGACAAACAGGAAATCGTCGAGGTAGTGAATTGCCGGTGGCATGTCCGTCTCGTAACTTACCATCCATTCTAGAAACGAGCTAAATACTTCGAAATAATAGCAAAAAATAGAGCAACCCATCGGTCGACACCTGTCGCCAAAAATTTTCTACTCTGCAACCCAGGAGATGAAAAAACTCTTGAAGGACTGTGAGCAAGAGGAAGGCAGATTCGATCTCCGCTTTTGGTAGTAAGGCCCGCCTTACCGCAGACCTGACCAGCCGCACTGCACCATCAAAGGATGTGTATTGTACCGTCGCTTGTTCCTTCGTTATCCCGTCGTCCACCGATTCGCTGCTTGGGAAAGACAAATAGTGAATCAATCTGAATTTACCGGGTTCCTTCTTGGGGGGTAACCCCAATGGGGAAACGCGCAAATTGGGAAACGGCGGGGGCGAGAAGGGGTCGGCCATCCGGCCCAGCTCCGCTTCTTTCGTCAACTTTCTTTTACTACCTCTGGCTTCTCCAATGCTGATTTTAAATTTGTACAAAATAGCCGCGGGTTGATCCACAAAAGGGGTCCTAAATCCCTTAGTGAATCCCTCCCTGAGCAGGATTGCTTCCCGCTTCCTGGGCTATCGTTCGAGCCCCCCGAGCAGATAACTGCTTTTCACTGGGGTGCGCCAGGTTATCGGCACCTCCCACTGCCACCGAGCCTGAATTGCTGTATGTAATTTTCCGCAAACCGAACATTCGTGGCCGAATTTACGCCTCGCGAAAAAACCTACAATGCCCTTCGTTATGTAACCAGCACGATCCATTATGTCGCGGGGCGGCCGCGGCTGGCTGTTGCCCGCCTGCCGCGGCTCCCCCTGGAAAGGACTGTTTTTGTGGGCGCTGAGACAAAATCCGCTGTATCCAAACGTCCACTGCTTTGGACGCCCAGCTGACTTGGCGCACACCTGACACCCGACGCCTGAAGTCTTCATCGTACCTCCAACACGCCGATCCGCCATGTAGTTTGTATGCACTGTATATAGTATTTATGTAAACCATCAACTCCGGACCCTTACTAGGGTTGTTTTCTCCGCGCCTTGTTCATACGTGCGCTATTTTTCTATCGTCATATGGTCGGGTGACCGCAGTGACCAAATATCAATGTAAAAGCTTTCCTTATCTTCTCACCGTCTCCTCAGACAAACCAACCCCCTAAGGGGCCACACCGCAGAAAAGTGAATCTGCAAATTTTTAAACCATCATTGTGTTCAACTGTAACATCTTTACCATCAGGCGGGACCGTGCCCCCTGGCAAGCAGGACACTAAAAGCCCTTGTTTTTGTTCAATTTTTCCAATAACGACTTTATGCGTTCCGTTACAACATCTTTACCATCAGGCGGGCCCGCGCCCCCTGGCGGCAGGAATAACAACTTTAGTACTGTTACACATCACCTTTTCCGGCCTCCTTTGCCGGATCCATAACATTTTGCCATGCTGCAGAGCATGATGACTCACCACCACGATCACGCTCTGGCACCGATGTAACGCTTGCGATATCTCCGATTGTCGATCTGTACGCTTCTCGTACGGATACCTCTGATGTTCTTCTGGTAGTGCCCCTCTGTCACTGTCCAACCATGTTGTTGCCTCCTGGCCCCTGATGGACCGCTCCCGAGAGTGCCTGTGCCTCCTTCGGCGCTGTTGCCCCTCGCTGGCCGCCGACGCTGGGGAGAAAAATGTCTGTCAGAAAATGTAGGGAGACAAGGCCTGCCTGAGCGCCTGCTCTCGAATCCGCTACCGCTCTGTGTTGGAGACCTCTCCGACCGCCGCGAACCTAACGCGCGCTGCCTTGCGCGCTGCCCTACTTGACCTGATCGGGGGGCTGTGCTGACGCATTCTTTATTATATCTTGGTGGGAATTGCCTAACTGCTGACTGGGATGCTGCGCTGTCAATGTCGCTATATAGGTCAGAGGCGGCATCACGCAGGCCTCTGACTCGGGAGGGGATGCCATAGAGGGACATATGTTCCCTGGGCCTGAAGTGGTGGGAAACACGCTGCGAAGAATGGGACCTAGGTGAGAGGGGGTCCAGATCCCCAAGGGGGGTTGGAACAATATTTTATATGGAGCTGTTGTGCCCCCTGCTGGCTGTGATCCATAGCTGGGGGGGGGGGGGGGGAGTGACTGCTGGCTGGTGACATCCTGTCACCCGAGCTGAACAGGGGGCTACTGCCCCCCATGCCCCTGCACCTATATCCCCTTTCCCCCCCTTCTGTCTTTGCTGAAGGCCCCCCTTCTCTCCCCCTATCCTCTGTTGGAGCACTCCTGCCTACCCTTTCCTTCTCTGCGCCGCGCAATCACCGCAGGAGCCGCTCCCCCAGGACACGTGTTGCCCCGGCTCTCCGACATCTTGTGTCCCCCCGACTGCGGCTCACGGCGACACCATCTCGGCTGCCCACGTGGAGGGCACCTGCGCCGCCATCTTGGGCGCACGTGTGCTGTTTCTCGCGGCCGCCATCTTGACCGCTCCCGCGCTGCTTCCCGCGGCCGCTCTCTTGACGCTCGCCCCGCTGAGTTCTCCTACCTCTCCTTGCTGAGCGCCCGCCAGCGCGCTGCTCCGTCTCGAACGCCCTCTCGTCTCCCTCGTTTGTGGCTCCTCGGCTCTTCGGTGAGTACGGCTCCCTGTTGCGGAGGCTCTCCACTCCTTGCCATCTGCTCCCGCCGGCGTTCCTCTGTGCCCCCGCCTTCTGGGTCACCGGTCTGTTCGGCGGTGCGGGTCCCGGGGCTTTTCCTCTTCCTGGGCTGTATCTCCAGGCTCTTCTTTTTGCCACCGGGCTCTGGCTAAGGCATACCGGGGGGTTCTTCCTCCTCTTCGGTCTCCCCCTTGTCTCCTCCTCCCGTTCTGCTTGCCGCGCCGCCGACACTGACTGCTGTTCCTCCTCCATTCCTCCTGGCAGGGCCGATGCTGCAGCTTGTGGGGCTCTGACTGTTTCGAGCAACCGCTCCAGCCATCCCATTCCCTCTTGGCAGACTGTTTCCCCGATCTTCATCCGTAAGTCATCCATCTTCTTTTCTTCGCCGTCTTCGGTCCTCTATCTTCCGCTCCTGCTTATCTTCCGACTTCTGTCTTCTGCTCCTTCTTATCTTTGGTTCTCTGTCCTTTTCTCTCTTCTTTACCCATTCTTTCATCCTCTCTCTTCTTCCCACGTCTTCCTTCTTCTTCTTCTTCCTCTTCTTCTAGGCTCCTCCTCTTCCTGTTCCAGTTCCACCTTAACTCTATCCTCGCTCTACTCTTAACCCCTTTCTGCCCACAGTCCCTATGCATCTACACTAAACGTTGTGCTGCATTCCCATACATTGAAATACTATTACATGGTGTATGATGAAAATGTTGTCGGGTGTTGTGGAGGGTCACCTAGCAAACAGAAACATATAGAAAGATCTATCCGGACTAGACTGACCTGTCATCGCCCATGGCGGAGGTAATCATTGTGTCCTGGAATGTCAGAGGCATGGGATCAGCCAGAAAGCGATCAATAATAAATTCCTTGGTGCGCTCCTGGAGACCGCATATATTATGCCTGCAGGAGACCCACCTCACATCCGATACTACGAAAATTCTGTCAAAACCATGGGTCCAGTGGTCTGCCCATTCATGTCACACGTCATACTCCAGAGGGGTATCCTTACTGATAGGGAGATCTCTCAGATGGGAGGTGGAACAGCTAAAAAAAGATCCAGAGGGCAGATTTATATTTGTGAGAGCCAAAATTAACAATGAACCCTATGTTCTCTTATGCTACTATAACCCACCATCTACATCCACAACCCTCTTTGCCTCATTCTCGCCAGATGCAATGACTATCTGCATGGGAGATATGAATATGATAATGGACCCCCTTTCTAGATAGATTAGGAGGCACTGCCCGAAAGGAAGTAGATCCAAGCATAACCCGACTGGCCTCCATGATCTCAGTGACAGGATGGCTAGATTTATGGCATGTATTTCACCCACAACAACGGGAATTTTCTTGCCATGCAGCCCACAACCACGCTCTCAGTCGCATAGATTATATATTCGGATCCCCCTCACTATTCCCGAAAATTAACTCTATAGAATTTCTGCCAGGGGGGATTTCAGATCACTCGGCGATCCGTATGACCCTGAGAAACCCAGGTCCAACCGCCATTAAGAGAGTGAAAATACACCCATTTTGGCTCTCGGTATTCGGCCCTAACGACCGAATACCGGACCAGATTCAAATATACTATGAGGCACATGAGGCACACTTTGATAGGATGCTGGTATGGGAGGCGTTTAAACCTTATCTTAGAGGCTGCTTCAGGTCCTCAATCTCTTTTATCAAAAAAGCCACAGCACGAGAAGGGGAACACCTAGCGGAACAATGTCAACTATTAGAAAAAGAATTTATCTCTGACCCCTCAGACGCTAGAAGAGACAGATGGTTACAGATAGGTAGGGATTATCTGCTATACCTGAGAGAAAAGGCCCAAAGGAACCTATTTTTCACTCGACAGTCATTCTTTGAACTGGGCAATCAGTCCAGCAAACTACTTGCCTTTATGGCCCGACAGGAGACTGCTCCCCCATCAGTGCTTCGGATCAAATCAACCGAAGGAACAACACTTGCAGACCCCAAAGACATTCTAGACAGATTCAACCAATTTTATAGTGATCTATACCAGTCCCAAACAAACTATTCCCTCATAGAACTAGAAAACTACCTGACAGACATAAAATTCCCAGTACTGCAAGATACCCACAAATCCCTATTAGACTCCCCTATTACATCAGAAGAAAGAGAAGAGGCAATGGGAGACATGGTGAAAGGCAAGACCCCAGGGCCAGACGGCCTGCCAATAGAGGCTTATCTACAATACAAAGACAAAATTATACCAAACCTACTTACTTTGTATAGACATACATTTGAGAAAAACCACCTCCCAGAATCAATGCTGGAAGCTAACATAATCCTTATACTAAAGCCAGATAAAGACCCGGAGGAATGCGGCTCATACAGGCCCATTTCTCTCCTAAATACAGACTATAAAATCCTTACTAAAATACTAGCTACCCGTTTAAACAAGGTTATAAAAGATATCATACACCCAGATCAGGCCGGCTTTATCCCTGGAATGTCCACATCAGATAATATCAGAAGGACACAGGTGATCATGCAGGTGGGCTGGAGGTGGAGGACAGAATGGGCCTTGGCCTCGCTAGATGCTGCTAAGGCATTCTACTCTGTGGAATGGCCATATTTAATGGAGGGCCTCCGAAGATTCGAATTTGGAGATTCATTTAAGTGGATCTCTATTCTGTACAGATCACCGACGGCCAGAGTAGTGGTGAACGGCTTGACCTCCACCTCCTTCCCACTCCACAGGGGGACTCGACAGGGTTGCCCGCTTTCTCCCCTCCTATTTGCAATTGCCATAGAACCGCTAGCGCTGAGAATCCGACAACATCCACTGTACAAGGGCATACAGATAGGGCCCAGAGAAGATAGGATAGGTCTATATGCAGACGATATAATATTATATATGTCAGACCCCAGGTCCACCCTACCACTGGCTATCTCACTAATTGGCGACTTTGGGAACTTTTCAGGACTACGCATAAACTGGCAGAAATCTGCTTTTATGCCCATAGTGCCAGAGAGATGACAGATGGAGGACGTATTTTGCAAATTACAAATCACCCCTCAATTTAAATACCTCGGGATCTATATCACCAGAGACCACACCCTAAGCCTCGATCTAAACATCACCCCTTTATTAACATCTCTACAATCAAAACTAAAAGCCTGGAGCTGCTTACCACTATCTGTGGCTGGCAGAATAAACCTCATCAAAAGGATAATACTCCCCAAATATCTATACTGTTTAGAACATGCTGAAACAACTATACTGCAGAAACTCTTCAAAAAAACAAACTCACTGATAGTATCATTTATCTGGGGGAAATCTAGAGCCAAACTCCGTTTGGACACCGTACAACAACCTAAAGAAATGGCAGGAATGGCACTACCTGATTTTAAGATCTACTACCTAGCAGGACAGGTCAGATACATCCGCCACTGGCTGTCGGGCACCCCTCTCCCAAACCTCGAACACCATCTGATGACCTTTCTCTCAGAGGCATCCCTATGGATCCTCCTGGAAAAATCAGGACTACTGACTAGACAGATGCTACCTATTCATAAGCTCGCGGTCAACGTATGGCAGGCTTGTAAATGACGAACTAAAAAGGAGGGCGCCCCACTGGAAACCCCCCTGTGGGACAATAGAGCGCTACTGCACTTGATGAATCTGCCAGACAAACAGTTCTGGTTAAATCTGGGAGTGACTACATTGGAACACTTATACATTGACAGGGTACTGGCCTCCTTTGAGCAACTACAACAAATTTACCAAATCCCAAGAACGGGCTTTTTTAGATATCTACAACTTAGACACGCCCTCACAACACAATTCCCAGAACCCAGGCAATCCTTCTCCCTATACCCATTGATAGGTATACTGCGTACTCAAGGACTGAAAGGCCTGATATCAGTGCTATATACTCATCTACTACATTCCAAGATCCCCGACACACCAATGGCAGTAGTAGAGAGATGGAGAGAGCTTATCCCCTCCCTCACTATTGAGGACTGGGAAACTGCAATGGCCACATACACCATGGTTTCACGAGCCGCAAATAATAAATTAACCCAATTATATATATTACCCCAATGTTACTTGACACCAACCAGGCTTCATAAAATGAATAGGACAGTGACTAGCCAATGTCATCGCTGCCGGGCACCCAACGCAAACTTTAATCACCTAATATGGAACTGTCCAGACATCTATGCATACTGGGGAGAAATCACAGAATTCTTGAGCCAAATACTAGAACTACCGGTGCCAATTGAACCAGCCATATGTTTATTGGGCATATTGGATGAAGAACAGTGGCAGTTTCACGATAGGATATTTCTTACCAAGGCATTATTCTTCGCCCGTAAAGTGATAGCGCTACGTTGGATGGATAGGCGCCCCCCGACTGTGTTGAAATGGCAGAATATCATCAACTCTACCCTACCATACGAAAGAATAGTCTACAAAAACAGGAAATGTCCAGAAAAGTTTAATAAGGTATGGGAGAAATGTTGCGGGTCAACAAACACAACCTTTGCACCTGAAATGTTCCAAAACTTATTAGCGGGAGCCATGTCCAGATCTACCTCCTAAAGTGAGGACTAAATATTAATACACATCAGCACCATGGATAGATGTACGAAACATGATGTATGTATATATACAAGATATGCAATGTACCTTGTCTCTACTACCTGATTTCAAAGAGTCTATGATGTATACAATGCTGCTTTACCACATATTGTACAAAATATAATTGTTCAATAAAACGAGTTAAAAAAAAAAAAAAAAAAAGCATCGCTGACGCTCAAAAATTGCGGGAACAAAGACGGATTCTCTCTCGGCAAAATTGCAATCACATGTGAGTTCTGACCGGTTGCAATATGGACAGAACTCGCACATACAAAGAATCCAGCCCAGATTGGGGAGGAGTGACTGCATATAAGGATAGCCTGCACATGTGAACGATACCGAAGATGCCAGCCATAGATGGATGGTGACTCACCATACAGGATATCAACCCTGACTGATATAGCAGCAGGTTGCCCTGTATCTCTATAGTGGGCCACACTGGCTGACATCTTGGGCTCCTCCAACAACTAGCAAACTGCATACAAAGATACTAATGCATACTAATAAAATGCGGGTGTTGGTACTGCATTTTGGCCAAAACGCATTGGCTGACGGGCCCCATCGAGGCCACACCACGTCCGTCAGTACCTATGCTAAGTCACTATAAATTACTGCGCTGGGTTGAGTGGGTGACTGCATATTAGCCAGCACTGAACAACTTGCTCCTCCACACTATATTGTCTGGCTGACTGCATATCTTTAGGGCTTATGGCCATTGCGCCTGCCCTACGGCGATTGTGCCTGCCTTATGGCGATCGTGCCTATGGCGACCGTGTCTGCTTTGCAGACCTTCAGGTATTGTATTTTTGGCTTTTTCAGTGAGTAAAATCAAATTCATGCTCAGAACCCACAACAATGTAACAATGAGGGAAATAATCAGAGACCCCAATAACGCCGTTGGAGGGAGATACTGCTGAAGAGCCTCAGCTTTAGGTCTCTTTAACACGGGCAACGGCGATATCACCACAAGAACACTGCAACGACATCACATCTGTGTTCTGTGAGATATTGATGCGATTTTGTATTGCTACAAAGTCACGCATGGCACTATGAAGTCATGATGGCTGTGATTGGGTTCATCGAGTGCTGCCATGATTGCCTGAGCTGTGGCGCTCAAGACCCAATCAGAGCCAATGCTTTCTGGAGGCGGGGTTTGAACCCCTGACAAGGAAGCACTGGGGAAAAACTACAAGCAAGTGTGCCAGGGGCCTGCAAGGAGATGTGCAGTGGAGCAGACAGCGCATCTTAGGTAATGTATTGTATCACATGGCGAGGGGGGGTGCTCCGCAGACGGGCACTTGCTCTTCTAGCAGGGACGGAAGAGAAATCTAATTCCCGCTATTTAACTCTTTACACGCCGCGGTCATAGCAAAATTAGCTAAAGAAAAAATAAATTTCTTTTAAAAAGTGTATTAAAAAAGTTGCCAAAAATTTGGTATTGGTGTAATCGTACTGGCCTGCAGAATTATATTAACATGTTATATATACTGCATGGTGAACACTGTTAAAAGTAACATTAAAAACATAGCAAAATTGCAGATTTTTTTGTATAAATTCTTTATTTATAAATTTTGGGGTGGATACAGAAAGGAAAAAAGGAAATCTGCTTATAGGGATTGAAACCCGGGAAGCATGTGGGGAAGAAAAACAAGAAACAGTTTCTCTGCGAACATGCAGGGCGTTATTAGAACAACTAATTAAAAGTGGACGATTCTGTTTAATTAGGAGGGAATTTTTTGCTCCCTGACTGCATTCAGCAGATATACTGTCTAATTCAAATCTGCAGATTTTGTTAGTCTGAAATAATTATTTTGTAAAATATTATAAAAATGAAATCCAAAAAACTAAATGACAGAATTCTCTTTTTCCCCCCCAATCCCCCATAAAAATAATAAGGGTTCTACAATATGTAAAAATGATGTCATTAAAAAATGAAACTTGTCCCGCAAAAAACAAGTCCTCATACTGCAACGTCGACTGAAAAAAGTTATGGTCTTGGAATGCGAAGATAACAGTCTGGGTCACTGAGGGTTAATATTTCAAACTTTATACACACAATAACAGCAGCGACATGACAAGCAGATGACATCATAGACATCACGTGATGTCACAATTGGTGCAGATGGTTAAAGTTCTAATGCTGAACCACCTTGTGTCATTTCAGCCTGACATCCTGAAGAGGACGAATCCAAGTATGTGACTCCTCGCTTAGTGCTGAGGCCTCGTCACACATCGTATAGCTGAGAACGTGTGTACATCTGGGGGTTGGGCCCTTAGAGTGTAAGCTCTTGGGAGCAGAGTTTCTACTGTATCGTATTAGTCTGTAAGCTCTTAGGAGCAGAGTTTCTATTGTACACTAGATTGTAAGCTCTTAGGAGCAGGTTGTATAACATGTCGCTTTCTTTACAGGATCCTGAGCTTATAATAATATACAGATACAGCAATATGCAGCAGGACAGATTAGATCCGGGGTGATATCCGATCGCCACATCTGGGGTCAGGAAGGAATTTTTTTTCCCCTGATGACTTTCCGGGGGTTTTCTTCGCCTTCCTCTGGATCTCGGGGGCCCAGGGATTCTCATCTCAGAACAATGGTGTGAACGGGCGCAGCAAGTTCTGTGGTCTCCACCGGGCTGACATTAGAGTCTCTGAGAGCCTTCTGTTATTTATTAAAGGGCCGGTAATGTTTTATTACAATGTTGCTTATTGCTATTTCAATAAAGACATTAAAAATATACATATTGTGCTGTTTGTTTTTTATCCGCTCGTCTTACATGCCATAATGAGAGCGATTGCTGCTGATCAGTGTTCCAGAAGTACAAATAGACTTATCCTGCATACATAAAGACGTGTATCATCTCCTAAAGACATGGCGGCAGCTGCTGAGGGACAGAAACTCTGGTGGACTCCATATACAGAGCAGAGAACATATCACTCCACCCATAATGCCAAATCCCGTCTCACGTTACATAACAAGTGTTATGGGGTTCAGTCTCTATTCTAGGGGGCGCTAACATTGTGTGTCCTCAAGTCTACACAACATTCTACCTGATAGCTGAAGGTTGGGACAGGAAGAGTAACTGAGTACAGAAGACGAAGAGGTCTGGTATGAAAACAGGAAACAGACTGACGAGGTATCATTCAAATGTTCTTTCTGTGTTTCTGCCATGAGCCGCAGAGCTGCGATCCATTGGGGATGCATCCTGTGGCTATGAGGAAATGTTGTGTGGGGCAGAGTGTTAAGGCAGAAGAATGCAGTCTTAAGCTCTCGCTCACAATCTGAACGTTGCGGGTTCGATCCCCACATGCTTCTGTTACGTCCGCTGGGTGCACTCAAGCGCTGCTCCACAGGTAGGATGCAAACGTGTCCATTTGAAACCGCAACCACACAGATATAGTGCTTGCACGGACCAATTGCATCTCACCAGGAGGCAGAATGAACAACTCTCCCTAACTGATCAGGGAAAGGCGGCCCCACTGTCTTCTTCTACTGACCGGGCTATCCCTGATCAGGGAGCTGGAGAGATGCACTAAACACTCAGAACATGACATTGTTCACACACACACAACAGGACTACACATATAGAACATGTCTAGCACCCTGCACAGACCTAACATACGTCACTGTTCACACCATATAGAACATGACTGTACACATCAAATGTCTGGCCACTTGCACAGACATACAACACACGTCACTGTTCACACTAACATACAACAGGTAGTGCATACAACACGGACCCCACCCAGAGCTCACATGTATACCAATGGCAAACTAAAGCAGTCCAAGTGTCCCCACTCCAGGGGTATAGGGAGAGTCAGCCACCATGCTGACATAGGGAGCAGTGTCAGGCATCACCCATCTGTCACACACATAGGATATCAGACATCTGTGGGCCACACCTGCCTAGGGATAGAGAGAAACCTGCAGGCCGCCTGCTTCTGTGTGGTCACAGTACCGCACACTACACAATGCACTGACCCCAGAAACTGTAAAGAGGGGAGGGACCGCAGGTGTCCAGATCATCTTCTTTTTTTTTTTTTTTTTATTTCAATTCTTTATTCAAAGATTTTTCATAACAGTTATCATAACTAGACCCTGGACAACTTCGGGTCTTATACAGTACACTTTTGTAAACAATTAAACCTTTCAACAAATGCGTAGCGGGTACTGTGCTTATTTATATCTGTGGTCCATAGTAGTTCTTGGGTCTACTAAGATATAGTAGCCTAACGTGCGGCTTTTCTAATCAGGGGATATTCAAAACATAACATGACAATCTTCACACCCAAGCCCCGGACAACTTCAGGTCTTATTCAGTGCTCCCTAGGGATGTATGAACATATCTAAATTACTAGGGGACACTGTGCTTATCCAAATCTTTTGTCCTTAGGGTTTCCCAGGGGTATCAAAATATAGTAGCCTAATGTACGGCTGTTCATCACACATAAAACATAAAACACATAAAACATTTAACATTTGACATAGGGTGGGGGGGTAAGAACAAGTGGGTGGGGGGGGGGGGGGTAGTGGTAAAGGTGGTACCTCCAAGTTTGCCTCTCATGGGAATGTTCTCACAGGCTTTGTTCTCAGTCTCCCGATGTCTCTGGGGTCAGGAGGTTCCGATTTTTACATTGGGCGCTCCTCGCGGATGAACCTCGCACTGGATCTCCTTCAACGTCCGGGGTGTGCTCTCCCAACGCGACATGGCAGTGAGCCCTCTACAGAGGTGAGAAAGCTCCTCGAGAGGAAAAAGGGGGGGAAGTAGCGGGGGGGACAGGCTCTCCCCCCTCGGGGTGGGCGGCCTCGTGTTGGGGTTCAACTGATGCGCTTCCACCACTCCCACTCCTTTGTGAATTTCTCACGGGTGTTTCTCTTCCAACTAGTGAGTTCCTCCAAGTTGTAGATCAGGTCAACTTTGTCTTTCCATTGGGTCACGGTAGGGGGCAGTTTTTGCAACCATAATGTCGGAATGAGTGCCTTTGCTGCATCTATGAGCAGGGCAATCAATTTATCTTTCAAGGGATGGAAATACTGTGAGGGCTTCCACAAAAAGATTATTTCTGGTGAAAGCTTAAAGTTTGGCCTGATGCTTTTTATAGAGCGTTCGATCTCTCTCCAGAACAGGACAATGATCGGGCAGTCCCACCAGATATGTCGATACGAGCCGCCGGCAGCTTCGCAGCACCAGCATCTGTCATGGGTGGCAAGCTTATGTACATACAGCCATTGTGGTGTTCTGTACCATCTAACTAGAGCTTTGTAGTGGGTTTCTTGCATTGAAACGCACGGAAAGAGACCGAAAGCTAATTTCAGGATGAGCTTTCTTTCCTCTGAGGGTAGGGAGATATTTAGTTCCATTTCCCACGAAGTGAGGAACGCAGGCTTGTAACCTATGGGTGGGTCGATGAAATTTCTTTGTGCTTTCGCTATTTGTTTCTTTTTAGGGGCGCCTTCTGAGAAGAATTTCTCAAAAGAGGTGGAAGGTCTGGTAGACCTATGTTTCTCTAGGAATTCCTCAGTAGTTTTACTGAGCGATGTGCGCTTTATGTAGGAAAGAGCCACGAAGGTTCGCGGCCAGAATCTGCCCCGCTTCCCTCGGGCTCTGATCAGCTAATGCTTGGGCGTCCGCTATTTTGGCGTCTGCGATTCCCAACCAAATGTTCCTGATGTTCGAGTCTGTATCTATGCCTAGTATGTTGCATATAGTGCTCAAAGGTGCTATTGGAGAGGGATCGGGCACCAGGCTGGGCCTCAATGTATCCCAGGTCTCACAGGGGGCCCTCAGGAGGGGGTTAAATTTCTTGGAGATGTAGCGGTGTCTGGTGGGGGACCATAAGTCTTCAACTCTGGTATCTCCATGTGCGTTGGCAGCTAGTTTTTGTAGGATGGGGTCTCTAGTTGGGTGGACCAAATCCAGCCAGTATGTGAGCTGTATGGCTCTGTATATGTTGTGTACGTTTGGTAGATCTATCCCTCCTTCCTCTCTTCTTTTGGAAAGTAGACTAAGTGCTATTCTTGGTTTTTTTCCCCTTCCACACGTATTTAGATATCAATGTATTGAGGGCCCGAAAGAATGAACCGGGGATATGGATTGGGAGCATACGTAGTTTATATGTGATGATGGGGATCACGTATGACTTAATGATATTCTTCCTCCCAAACCATGATAAATATGGCAGGTCGTATGTGTTGAGTAAATTCTTAGTTTGTATCAGGAGGGGTAGGATGTTAGTTGTGTAGAGATTTTCTATCTTCTTGGTAACTTTTATACCTAAGTACTCAATTGAGTTTTTTTTCCAGATGAATGGTGATTCGGACCTCAGGGTGTTGCTATATTTCAGAGGGACAGAGACGTTCAATATTTCTGATTTTGCAAAATTTATTTTGAAGTTTGACATAAAGCCAAACGTTTCCAGTCTGGAAATTAGTGCGGGGATTCCTGTTCTTGGGTTAGTTATTATAAACATGATGTCATCAGTGTAGGAAGCTAGTGATAGCCTGTGTCGACCTATCGTTAGTCCTTCAATGTCTGGTCGCCTTCTTATCTCCTGGAGCAAGGGTTCCAGTGCTAAGACAACGAGGGTCGGGGAGAGCGGGCACCCCTGACGCGTCTCGTTGCATATGTCAAACGCCTGTGACAGGGAGTTGTTGATTTTTAACCTTGCGTGGGGGTCGCTATAGAGGGAGAAAATCGCTGATACCCAAGGAACTGGGAAGTTAAAGTTAAGGAGTACCCTCTCTAGATATGTCCAATTAACGCGATCAAACGCTTTTTCTGCGTCTGTACTTATCAGTACTGTGGGGATTTTATGCGTTTGAGCGAACTTGATTGCGTGTAGGAGTCTGAAAGCGTTATCTTTACCCTCTCTTCCTTTGATGAAACCTGCCTGTTCCTTATGTACCACCTTAGGGATATGATCTTCCATCCTTTTGACCAAAAATTTTGCCCATAACTTCACATCTATATTGATAAGTGAAATTGGTCTGTAGTTTGCACAGTTTTCTGGGTCTTTGTCTCCCTTCTGTATGAGAGAGATGTGAGCTTCTAAAGCTTGTTTGGGGAATGTCTCACCTTGTAAGAGTGAGTTAAAGAGGTCCTTCAGTCGTGGGATGAGTGTTGATTTAAAGGTTTTGAAGTATGTGTCCGAAAAGCCATCAGGGCCAGGGCTTTTGCCTGATGGAGTAGATGTTATAATGTCCTCTACCTCTTTGTCCGTGGCAGGCGTCAGGAGGGCTTGTGTGTCTGTCTTGCTTAGTTTAGGAAGGTCTAGTGTCTCCAGGAAGGCATTTATCTTACTTGGGATGAGGTCATTACTTTACCCGTGTGGTCTTTTATTGCACTAATCTGATTTCTAGTTTTGGCTTTTTTAAGGAGTGTCGTCATGTACTTACTCCCTTTCTTCCCCTGTATGTACACTGTCTGCTTGAGAAAGAGGTGTTTCCTGTTAAATCTGGATTGTAGTAGCCGATTCAATTCCCTGCGTTTTTCTGTTAGGTCATCCAGGTTACTTTTAACCAGTGAGAGTTTAGCAATTTTTTCGAGTTTCGCGATTTGAGAGAGTAGTGTGTCTATCTCCTTGTTTTGCTGCTTCTTACGTTTAGAGCCCAGGGCGATGAAAATTCCTCTCATATAGGCCTTATGGGCCTCCCAGACCATAGGAGCTCCGAGGTCGTTCTCACCATTCAGCTGGAAGTATTCCTCCAGGAGCTCAGTAAGCTTTTGTCTATCTTCTTCCCTATCTAGTAGAGAGTTATTTAGACGCCAGGTCCATTCTCCCGGGCCCCCACTTGCAATTCTAATGTCTATGTGGATAGGTGCGTGGTCCGATATAGAAATTACATCTATTTTGGCTCGCGTAACCTTCGGAAGGAGGGTTGAGGAGGTGAAGAGATAGTCTAAACGTTGGAAAGATGTATATTGTTGTGAGAAATGGGTGTAATCCCTATTCAGGGGATACAATGTGCGCCAGACATCTACCAATCCTAGATCTGCTACTGCTCTGATAACTTTGCTGATGTGTCCCTGTGAGACCTGGGATTTATCCCTGGAGGAATCTAGGAGGGGGTTTAAGGTTATGCTCCAATCTCCTCCTAATAAGATTTCTCCATTGGCAAACTCCTTGAGGGTAGTAATCTGTTTATAGAGCCAATCCGTTTGGTGGGTATTGGGAGCATACACATTTGCTATGGTTAATTTGACTCCATTAATGGAGCCCTTCAGGAATAAGGCTCTGCCCTAATGATTGGAGTATTCCGCTGAGAGGGTGAAATTCACCGACTTGTGGAAGAGGATTGATACCCCTTTGGAGGCTGACAAGGGGTGGGAGTTGTGGAAGGCTTGTGTGAACTGCTTACCGGGTAGGGAGAAGTGTTTACCCCCCTTAAAATGGGTCTCCTGTAGGAGTAATATTTTTGAGTTGTATTTTTTCAGTCACTGGGATACTTCATACCTTTTCCGCGGAGTGTTGAGCCCCCGGACGTTGAAAGATGTACATCTCAGCGCATCCATGTGCGAGTTCAGGCAGGGGAAGATATCGTGTCATTAAAAGAGAGAGTAAAAGAGTAGGGGTCTGCGGGTTCCTCTTCGAATTTAGGGATGCAAGAGTCTTCTGACGCTGTAGGCCTTGTTGTTCCTCTCACAACCTACTTATGTGGGGCCAGGCGGGACTCAACAGAGGTTGTGCGGTTTACTCGTACCTGGGTAGTGCGTTGGGGTGGGAAGGCTCAGATGGAGGTTGGGTGTCCCTGTAAGACAGGTTAGGCTTGTGGGGAAGAGGGATGGGAAAGAGAGTTAGGGTAGTAGGGTTAGACACAACAACAAGACAAGACAAATTTGTTACAATAAACTTTTCTCTCACTATGCAGGTGAGAGACGGACGTAATTTACGTGAGACCTATATACGTCCGTTCTTAGGAGACAGTGTTAAAAAGAAAAACTTGTCAGGTATTGAAACCTATGTGCCTGATCCGGATGAGGCAGAAAGACACCCCTTATCTATAAGGGCAATTCTAAAACAAACGTAGACAACCAGGTAGTCCTGAGCGCATAGGTGGAGCGAGGGGATAGGAAAAGAACCCAGTCTCTTTCCCCGCCACCCAGTCCTGGGCAAATCAAAAACGTTTCATGAGCGTGCTCAAACTGCAGCTCTCTTTCTTCGCAGGACTCCGTTTAAACTCAGGAAGGGATGGGGGTCATGTTCCTGACGTATGCATCAGGTATCCATCTCGGTGACCTCTTCTATTGATTTTTTCTTATTTTTATTCTTAGATGATTTCGAGTGGGTTACCACACTCCAGTTCTCCGCAGTCGGCAGACGAGGGAGGGAGGGAAAGTCAGGCAGGGGGAGCCAATTAGGAATGTCTATGGGTTCGAGGTCTAGTAATTGGCAACTATTGCGTAGGTCGTCAGGAGTCCTGATGTTAATTCTTTTTCACGCAAAACAATCCAATTGCAGGAATACAGCTTATTGTGGAAAAAACTTGCTTTTTATTTTCTTTATGGTGCTTGAGTAATACAGAGAACGCGTTTCGGTTATGAAACCTTGTTCACCTCTGACTTACAAAGCCATTATGCAAACCTTAAAAAGGTTTAGTGAAAATAAGTGAATTAAAAACATATGTGCAATTAACCCATGGCAATCTGCTATTTCAATTACCAAAACCTGTCCCTCCTGCAGGAACTTGTCTTGGTTTCTACATATATGCATAGTATATCCAACAATACATAAACACGAACATTTATCTATAATATGCTCCACTTAATAACATGAGATATGAAATCAATATGACATCGTTACAGAAGCAAGAAAAAATAATAAATAAAAATAAAAATAAAACAATGAAAAAATGAAAAAATGAAAAGGACTTTCCAGCAGCAACACAGAAATTAGACACAAATTGTTAATATGAGGTAATGCGAGTAGCAACATATTGTAATTAATAACAGTACATTATATGTTATTGGCCAAGTAGGATTATGTTGGGATCAATAACCATTTTTTAATGAACAGTATCCACTGTAACTAATAAATGTATAAAAGGTCTGTTTTATAATTCATTCCTTTCGGGAATCTTGTGTTTAAGTTTAATATCCAAAATGCTTCCCTTTTAAACACTTTATCCGGGTTAATCGTTCCAGAACCAGGTGTATCCGGTTTAAGCATGAGAAAGAAAATACAAAAAAACGAGGCAACTTTAAACAAAAGATATCCCAGCAGGAATCGGAGAATGTGAACAAAAATGTTATTGTTCTAACACCATTTATTATTTCAGAACAACAAATATGTCTCCTAAACAAAGGTTTAAGTTTTTCACCGGAAAATGACTTTTCTCTATTTGATACACTATTGGATGTAAACAGGTTTATCAGATCCTTGACAGTTAAAAGATATTTTTTTGATAAAAATTGGAGTACAAACACGGGTCCACATGATATCTCGTCTAATTATCAATACACAAATGAATTTGAGGACTGTACCTTTAAGGAAATTCTGGCAACCAAAGATCTAATAGAGTTGGAAAAGGAAGGTGGAAGTGAATCGGGTGATACGAAAAACGTAAATAAGATCAATTTCCATATCCCCAACCCAAGTTTCTACCCCCTGAATGCCAGAACAAAATATATGGATGACTTTCAACTGGCCATAGAAAAAGAACTTTTCAAAATAAAAGAAATCAATGTGCATAGAAAAAAGAAAAAAGACAATCTTACTACTAAAGAAAAAATTGGCTTGAAAGAATTTATGGATAATAAGAACTTAGTCATACGTAAATCTGATAAAGGGGGTAATATAGTTCTGCTAGACTCTGACCTTTATGCAAATCTTGTTAAAAATATATTAAATAATACTGATATATATAAAAAAATTGATACTAATCCGCTACAAGGCTGTCTGAAAGAACTTAACAGATTATTGCATAGGGGAAAAGAGTTTGGCATATTGGATGATAAAATTATTTCATATCTGTCTCCCACAAATCCTGCTATGGCTTTATTCCATGGCCTCCCTAAGATTCATAAGGGAATATTTCCACCTCCACTGCGACCGATAGTTGCAGGGATCGGCTCACCCTGTGAACAATTGAGCTCGTGGGTGGACCGATCCCTGCAACCGTTGGTATATAGAACTCCTGGTTTTTTAAGGGATAGCAAGCATGTATGACAGAAATTGCAGTATATGAAGTGGAGTGATAATTTATGTTGGATCCTGTGTGACGTCAAAGATTTGTATTCTTGCATACCACACCATGCGGCATTAGAAGCAGTGCGTTTTCATTTACAAAATTTTAGCAATTATAGCAATGAATTAAAGGAGTTTATTTTGTTATCTACGGAATTTTTGTTGACACATAATTTTTTCTCCTTTGACCAACAATTTTTCTTACAAGTTTCTGGAGCCCCGATGGGGTCTAAATTTTCTCCGGTTATAGCCAACCTCTTTATGAGTTGGTGGGAAGATTCCTTTATATTTAATCACAACAATCCGTTTGCTGACCGCATGGTGTGGTATGCAAGATACATTGATGATATAATAATTATTTGGAACAAGGGTTCGGAACAAAATAGTGTGCATGAACAAATTGACCAGTTTGAAAATTATATCAATAATAATTCTGTGAATTTACAGTTTACTGTGACACATAATGATGTGGAAGTACCGTTCCTTGATTTAACCTTAAGGGGTAATTGTATTAAAGGAATAGAGACCAAATTATATAGAAAAACAACAGCAGGTAATACCATATTACATGCTAACAGTGGGCATCCCAGACACACTATTAAAGCTATCCCCGTAGGGGAACTAATACGGGCAAAAAGATCCTGTTCAGATGATGCTTCTTTTGATGCAGCTAAAGTGGACATCAGAAATAGGCTGCATCAGAGAGGTTATAAACAGTCATCATTAAATGAGGCATGCACTAAAATAGAAACAGTTCATAGAAAAGAATTACTTAAAGATAAATGTACAAAGAAAAAAGGGAATAATAATAAGGGAATGGTTTTCTCTACGGCATATAGTAGGAATTTTTATGAGATCAAAAAAATATTTTTCAAATTTTTGCCTGTCTTAAGACAGGATGACACTGTTGATGAGATATTAAAAGAAGGGATTAAATGTGTTGCAAAAAGAAGTAAAAACTTGGGAGATCTTATAGCACCTAGTACTTTTTCCTCCAAAAAAGAAAAACCGCAATGGATGAAATTTCAAGGTTTTTTCCGCTGCGGAGATCCTAGGTGTACTGTCTGTCACTTAGTGGACAAAAGAAAAACCTTTTCTGACAGCGATAACAATAGAGAGTATAAGATTTACAATTTTATTAACTGCAACACTATTAATGTAGTTTATATAATTCAATGCAGAGAGTGTAATCTGAACTACATAGGTTGCACTACACGAAAGTTGAAGACCCGTATCAACGAACATATTCGTGATATTAAAAAGGATAATGTGAATAGTTCAGGTGCGGTAAAACACTTCTGTGAGAAACATAAAGGAAATTTAAATACTTTCTCATTCTTTGGCATTGAAAAAGTTACAAACAATAAAGAGAGGAACGATTAACCCGGATAAAGTGTTTAAAAGGGAAGCATTTTGGATATTAAACTTAAACACAAGATTCCCGAAAGGAATGAATTATAAAACAGACCTTTTATACATTTATTAGTTACAGTGGATACTGTTCATTAAAAAATGGTTATTGATCCCAACATAATCCTACTTGGCCAATAATATATAATGTACTGTTATTAATTACAATATGTTGCTACTCGCATTACCTCATATTAACAATTTGTGTCTAATTTCTGTGTTGCTGCTGGAAAGTCCTTTTCATTTTTTCATTTTTTCATTGTTTTATTTTTATTTTTATTTATTATTTTTTCTTGCTTCTGTAACGATGTCATATTGATTCATATCTCATGTTATTAAGTGGAGCATATTATAGATAAATGTTCGTGTTTATGTATTGTTGGATATACTATGCATATATGTAGAAACCAAGACAAGTTCCTGCAGGAGGGACAGGTTTTGGTAATTGAAATAGCAGATTGCCATGGGTTAATTGCACATATGTTTTTAAACACTTTATCCGGGTTAATCGTTCCTCTCTTTATTGTTTGTAACTTTTTCAATGCCAAAGAATGAGAAAGTATTTAAATTTCCTTTATGTTTCTCACAGAAGTGTTTTACCGCACCTGAACTATTCACATTATCCTTTTTAATATCACGAATATGTTCGTTGATACGCGTCTTCAACTTTCGTGTAGTGCAACCTATGTAGTTCAGATTACACTCTCTGCATTGAATTATATAAACTACATTAATAGTGTTGCAGTTAATAAAATTGTAAATCTTATACTCTCTATTGTTATCGCTGTCAGAAAAGGTTTTTCTTTTATCCACTAAGTGACAGACAGTACATCTAGGATTACCGCAGCGGAAAAAACCCTGAAATTTCATCCATTGCGGTTTTTCTTTTTTGGAGGAAAAAGTACTAGGTGCTATAAGATCTCCCAAGTTTTTACTTCTTTTTGCAACACATTTAATCCCTTCTTTTAATATCTCATCAACAGTGTTATCCTGTCTTAAGACAGGCAAAAATTTGAAAAATATTTTTTTGATCTCATAAAAATTCCTACTATATGCCGTAGAGAAAACCATTCCCTTATTATTATTCCCTTTTTTCTTTGTACATTTATCTTTAAGTAATTCTTTTCTATGAACTGTTTCTATTTTAGTGCATGCCTCATTTAATGATGACTGTTTATAACCTCTCTGATGCAGCCTATTTCTGATGTCCACTTTAGCTGCATCAAAAGAAGCATCATCTGAACAGGATCTTTTTGCCCGTATTAGTTCCCCTACGGGGATAGCTTTTATAGTGTGTCTAGGATGTCCACTATTAGCATGTAATATGGTATTACCTGCTGTTATTTTTCTATATAATTTGGTCTCTATTCCTTTAATACAATTACCCCTTAAGGTTAAATCAAGGAACGGTACTTCCACATCATTATGTGTCACAGTAAACTGTAAATTCACAGAATTATTATTGATATAATTTTCAAACTGGTCAATTTGTTCATGCACACTATTTTGTTCCGAACCCTTGTTCCAAATAATTATTATGTCATCAATGTATCTTGCATACCACACCATGCGGTCAGCAAAAGGATTATTATGATTAAATATAAAGGAATCCTCCCACCAACTCATAAAGAGGTTGGCTATAACCGGAGAAAATTTAGACCCCATCGGGGCTCCAGAAACTTGTAAGAAAAATTGTTGGTCAAAGGAGAAAAAATTATGTGTCAACAAAAATTCCGTAGATAACAAAATAAACTCCTTTAATTCATTGCTATAATTGCTAAAATTTTGTAAATGAAAACGCACTGCTTCTAATGCCGCATGGTGTGGTATGCAAGAATACAAATCTTTGACGTCACACAGGATCCAACATAAATTATCACTCCACTTCATATACTGCAATTTCTGTATTACATGCTTGCTATCCCTTAAAAAACCAGGAGTTCTATATACCAACGGTTGCAGGGATCGGTCCACCCACGAGCTCAATTGCTCACAGGGTGAGCCGATCCCTGCAACTATCGGTCGCAATGGAGGTGGAAATATTCCCTTATGAATCTTAGGGAGGCCATGGAATAAAGCCATAGCAGGATTTGTGGGAGACAGATATGAAATAATTTTATCATCCAATATGCCAAACTCTTTTCCCCTATGCAATAATCTGTTAAGTTCTTTCAGACAGCCTTGTAGCGGATTAGTATCAATTTTTTTATATATATCAGTATTATTTAATATATTTTTAACAAGATTTGCATAAAGGTCAGAGTCTAGCAGAACTATATTACCCCCTTTATCAGATTTACGTATGACTAAGTTCTTATTATCCATAAATTCTTTCAAGCCAATTTTTTCTTTAGTAGTAAGATTGTCTTTTTTCTTTTTTCTATGCACATTGATTTCTTTTATTTTGAAAAGTTCTTTTTCTATGGCCAGTTGAAAGTCATCCATATATTTTGTTCTGGCATTCAGGGGGTAGAAACTTGGGTTGGGGATATGGAAATTGATCTTATTTACGTTTTTCGTATCACCCGATTCACTTCCACCTTCCTTTTCCAACTCTATTAGATCTTTGGTTGCCAGAATTTCCTTAAAGGTACAGTCCTCAAATTCATTTGTGTATTGATAATTAGACGAGATATCATGTGGACCCGTGTTTGTACTCCAATTTTTATCAAAAAAATATCTTTTAACTGTCAAGGATCTGATAAACCTGTTTACATCCAATAGTGTATCAAATAGAGAAAAGTCATTTTCCGGTGAAAAACTTAAACCTTTGTTTAGGAGACATATTTGTTGTTCTGAAATAATAAATGGTGTTAGAACAATAACATTTTTGTTCACATTCTCCGATTCCTGCTGGGATATCTTTTGTTTAAAGTTGCCTCGTTTTTTTGTATTTTCTTTCTCATGCTTAAACCGGATACACCTGGTTCTGGAACGATTAACCCGGATAAAGTGTTTAAAAGGGAAGCATTTTGGATATTAAACTTAAACACAAGATTCCCGAAAGGAATGAATTATAAAACAGACCTTTTATACATTTATTAGTTACAGTGGATACTGTTCATTAAAAAATGGTTATTGATCCCAACATAATCCTACTTGGCCAATAACATATAATGTACTGTTATTAATTACAATATGTTGCTACTCGCATTACCTCATATTAACAATTTGTGTCTAATTTCTGTGTTGCTGCTGGAAAGTCCTTTTCATTTTTT
This sequence comes from Eleutherodactylus coqui, assembly GCF_035609145.1. Classification (NCBI taxonomy): domain Eukaryota; kingdom Metazoa; phylum Chordata; class Amphibia; order Anura; family Eleutherodactylidae; genus Eleutherodactylus; species Eleutherodactylus coqui. The sequence goes on from NC_089840.1 coordinate 247,887,247, forward strand.
CATTTTTTCATTGTTTTATTTTTATTTTTATTTATTATTTTTTCTTGCTTCTGTAACGATGTCATATTGATTTCATATCTCATGTTATTAAGTGGAGCATATTATAGATAAATGTTCGTGTTTATGTATTGTTGGATATACTATGCATATATGTAGAAACCAAGACAAGTTCCTGCAGGAGGGACAGGTTTTGGTAATTGAAATAGCAGATTGCCATGGGTTAATTGCACATATGTTTTTAATTCACTTATTTTCACTAAACCTTTTTAAGGTTTGCATAATGGCTTTGTAAGTCAGAGGTGAACAAGGTTTCATAACCGAAACGCGTTCTCTGTATTACTCAAGCACCATAAAGAAAATAAAAAGCAAGTTTTTTCCACAATAAGCTGTATTCCTGCAATTGGATTGTTTTGCGTTTATTCAGAGCCAGAAGTAGCCGGATGGCAACAGCTTGTGAGTATACTTGCTTGCGGAACTGAGGCTTGTAGCACATGAAGATAAGGTGGGACTTTTGTTAATTCTTTTTCCCCTGTGGGTCACTCCCAGACCAAAGGGGAATAGCCAGGCGTACCTGATGTTTTTTGCCTTTAGGGCGTCCAGCAGGGGTCTTAAAATTCTGCGTTTTGCCAACGTAGTAGGGGAGAGATCCTGATAGATTTGAATTTCTGCTCCCTCGTGATGCAGGCCCCTCTGGTTTCTAGCAGCTTCTAGTATAGCAACAGCGTCCGGGTATGCTAGCAGCTTGGAAATTAAGTCCCTTGGGGGGTCTCCTGTCACTGGTGGCGGGCGTAGTGCCCTGTATACCCATTCCACTGTGATGTTAGCTGCTCTGTCTGCGCCCAGGAGAGTAGAAAAGATCTCCATGACCACCTTATGGAGGGCCTCCACCGCCCAGGATTCAGGGACCCCCTTAATGCGAACATTACTGCGGCGACTGCGATTCTCCAAATCTTCCTGCTGTAACAGAGCCCTATTTAGCTGCTGGTGCTGTGCTTGGAGAACCTGTGCTATTTCAAGGGAGTGTGAGGTAATGGCTGCAGCTGACCCCTCCAGGTCCTCCACTCTTCTGCCCATGTGCCTGACTTCTTCTTTTATAACTGTTAGGTCTGCTAAAACGGGACTCAAGGCCCTGGCTATGAGGTCCCGCATGAAGTTCCTAGAGAATCCCTGTTCTTCTTCCCCCTCTGAGGATGACTCACCCCCTCTTGTAGTCTGCGGAGTCAGCTCTGCTGCCTGGGGCGCGGGGAGAACAGGTGGCCCTTTTTCTGAGATATTTTTGTAGGTCCGCTTGTCCCAGGGGCGGTTTAGGTGTTCCTGAGGACTCTCCACTTCTCTCCTTGGTCAGTTTGCCCATCTTTGCTGATGATAGCTGCAGCGGGGTGTCTTCTATGCTGCCTCAGCGACGGAGCAGCTCTAACATGCAGCCATCTCACTCCGCGGTCAGGCTCCGCCCCCCCATCCAGACCATCTTCAGAGGAGGAGAGAGACACTTCAAACTAGCATGCAACCACTACTGGTAGTTCTGGGTGGGATAAACAGTGATACATAAGGCACTAAAATGACTAGAAATCTTTCCCAAGAGAGAGCCAGCTCAATTAACCCCTATCTGTGAAGGTGTGCACAAGGAAGCCTGTAGAACCACAGGTCCCAGATGCACACATTAAATAGGTTCGGGTAGCCGACTGAAGGTTGACTCAGCCTTCTATCCTTCCGAAGTCGGTAAAATGAGTACCCAGCTTTCTGGGGGGGAGGGGGGGGGGGGTAATAAATAAAAATTATTGGAAACTGCTGCGGAATAAGTTAGCACTTTACAAATAACAAGTCCATTTCCCCCACTTTTCTGTGCTCAAGCTACTTAACATTCTATCCTGATAGTGCTGCATTTTGAGTTACCTATCCACTGCTGGAATGACATTTTTCATGTTGGCCTTGTAGCGAGGACGGTAGCCACCCAGCAATGATCTGATGTTTAGATGTGGGTTATGTGGTGGTCCTTCTGCAAGCACTGCAACATTAAAGCACCTATTTACTTTATATACCTTTGAAAATAGGAAACACACTCACAAGGAATCATTCAAATGTGCTTTCTGCTTTTCTGCCATGACTTGCAGAACTGTGATCTATTGGGGATGCATCCTGTAGCCATGAAGAAATGCTGTGCTCAAGCTGTGCTTAATCTACTTAACAGTCTGTCCTGTGCTGCATATTGAGCTACCTATCCACTGCAGGAATTACTTTTGTCAATTTGGCTTTGTAGCGGAGATCAAGAAAGGTGGTAATGATCTGATATTTAGATGTGGGCTATGTGGTGGTCCTTCTGCAAGCACTGCAACATTAAAGCACTTATATGCCTCAAAGTACCTAAGGGTTATGGTCACCACTCCTCAGTGTCAGGCCTAAGAGTGTCATCCAGCTGGTCCCGTCATCCATATGAAATAGCTGGGGTTAGTGATAGATGGAAGAAATGTTGCATAAATCCCTCCACTGCCTCTGGACCTATATTATCCCCCTCCTCTTTCTCCTCTTCTTCCTCCTGTATACTTCTCCCATTGATGTAGAAACGTGTTGGAGAAGACACCCCCCTTTTTGCCTAAAGCCACCCATCCTGCATTGTCGAGTAATGGCAGACTGGGCATACAACTGGAAGATTGGTATCCATTCTTCCTGTGACAACAACACCTCATTATCTGTGAGGCCATATAGCGTCTGTTCCAGCAGGCAGACAACAGGGATGGTGATACTGATCAGTGCTTTATCATAACCGACAATTTTGGTTGCTTCCACAAAGGAACACACATCTTTGATATACACCTTCGCTGCAGCTGTCTAGTAACCAACCTCCATGCAGTGTCTGTTAACGGCATGCACCACCTGGTTCTCTATGATTGCTCTCTGCTGCTGGCTTAACATGGAATTCCACCGTGTAGACACATCACAGATGATATGGTTGGGTGGAAGCCTAAGCACAGTTTCCTGACCTTTTCCAGCACTGGATGTGAACCTGGGTAATTGTTTAGGAAGCACTGAACAACCAGGTTCATCACATGGGCCAGGCAAAGTACATGTGTGAGATTGCCGAGGCGAAATGGTTGCCAGGAGGTAAGCTCCATTTTCCCCCACAAACTTACCTGGCTTCAGATTGTTCAATATCATGTGACAGTCATTTGACAGTCATGTGACAGCCTGGGTCTGCAGAGCTGTCAATAGCAATTTGGTTGTGTTGCTGCGCATCCCTAGACATATGGGTTTTAGGACAGCATTTTGCTGTTTGCCTCGTCCAGCTGTATGTCTGCCAGGTTTTGTCACATATGGATATCTCTCCCAATGTGGAGGATGTTGAAAAATGGTATGAAGAGGTGGAGCAAAAGAAGAGTGAGGAGAGAACAGACAAGGATGAATGTCCCACAACTCTTTGGGTACCATGTAATGTGGACCACAACTTTTGGCTTCACACCCCACCTACCAGATATTAACCCAGTGTGCTGTTAAGCATATGTAATGCCCCTGGTCATGCTTGCCGGACCACGTGTCTTTGGTAAGGGGCTTGGACTAACTGGATTTGATTTTGCAAAATTTGTGACAATTTTATGGTCCAGCTGATCAAGATAAGCAACGATAAAAGAGACTCAAGTAGTATGAAATGACCTGAAGTTGGTATTGGGGCAGTTGCTATTACCCATTGATGGGGATCAACTGACAACAATGTTCAGCCTTGTTACAGAGCAGAGTGTCTGGTTAGTTTCATAGGGGTTGTGGGTCCCCCAGGCACTAGATGTGGTCCTCTCTAGGGTGAGACCTTGCAGGGATAACATAAGCAGCAGGATTCTTGATAAAGTAAAGATTTAATCTTCACAGTACTAACACACAGGAACAAAGCTAGAATTAGGCAGAAACCCAGGAACAAGGCATGGAGATGTTGCAAAGCCGGAGAACAGAACCGCAGAGCTGCATGGATCAAATACCACATGGAGTGGCTAACTGTCATGGACTCTGTTTATTAAGTACTTTTGTTCCTGCAGTGTGGTATAGTTGATGATATCATATATCTATCCAGAATTTCTTGTTCTAGTTCCTAGTACCTACCTCTAGTCCAGTCTAGTTTAGTCTGTTCAGACAGTGTATAGTTTGTGGTTTGTCTAATCTTTCATTGTTTCTGTCTGCCTTGGGTTATTCCAACATTTGCTTCTTTAGCATCTTGTCTGGGCCCTAGTGCCCTTCTGTTCTCAGGGATAGTGCTTTACACAACCTCATCCATAGGGACAATTTAGGGCTGGTAAGGGACAGCAGGGTCTAGTGTTTAGGGACAGTGTCAGGGAGACATTAGAGAAAGCTAGTGTTAGGGTTAGCATTTCTATTGTTGTTATTTCAGTACCATATGATCTATTTCAGTCTCCAATGCTGGTTTGATTATATTCATCATCAACCCTCTGCCCCATCATCTAATGGTGAATCCCTAGTTACATTTGTGTTTTCACAGTCGTTATATGTTCTTCATATCAATAGTTCTTGCAACCTCCAGTTGTTACACTATTTGCCTCTATTATAAGTCCTGGAGGGTATGTGAATACTGGGAGACGCTGTTCCCCAGCTTAGCTTCCAGCTGGCATCGTTACAGTAAGTCACTATTTTTAACTTATAATTTTTGCTTTTTACCACCTGAGGAGTTGCAGAAGTGATGTGGATCACGAGTTACCATTGGATTCATAAACTGCTGATGGCTTTCTTTATATTAATTTCTTTAACAGAATCTACAAATTATATTATATTCCTTGGAATCAGTTCTGCTCCGATATGATGGTTGTGAATGCCTTATGTAGAATCACATGGCAATATAGCCCTCTGTGCTCTAAGCTCCCTGGTGGAATAATGCATTACATGTTAACCAGCAGATCATTAGGCGTACCTAAGCAATGTTGCATAACCGCAATAGGAATTTGACGTGGAAGGTTGTATGTTATTGTAAACCATTGATTCTGTTGGTCGTGGTTTTATAGCGCTGCTAACTTAGCCACGTTATAACGCTCGTGTGAATGAAGCCTTAAGAAGCTAACTTGTGGTTCTCATATGACCAGATTTGGATTGTGGAATCTGCGATCGTCACCTGCACGGATGATCCACGGTATTCTGCATCCCTTAACAAGAATAGAGCATGGAGATGTGCGCTCACATGAGCAGACAGTGATTCCAATTTTTGCTAGCGGAAAAAAACATTGTAGCAAGCTCTATTCCTGTCCAATCAATGGAAGCCGACTGACCGGCGGACAATCTGCAATTGACTCCTGGGAAAAGCAGGAGTTTAAAAAAACTCTGTACTGCGCATGTCTGACGGCGACCATCCAGAATACAAATAATTTCCATATGCTGGCCGGGGACAGGGTCGGATTCCACTGTGGACACCCGTATACAGAATCTGATCCGTTTGTGTGAGACCGGCCTTATAGATCCCAAAGGGGTGGAAAGGAATGACAGGAATGTGAAAATCAATGTATTTTCATTATCTAGTAGGAGGGACGACATCATACTTTTTTCTGTAGTAGCTGCTGCCGGGGCACTGGCCCTCGCCTTTGACTGTTACTATCCTGGGTCCCTCTCAGTACTCTGCTGCCGGGCCCTTGCCTTGGATTAGTGGCCCCCTGAGCTCTATGAGCCAGTAATACATGTTCAGGCTGCAGAATGTTTGTTGATAAAAGTCCCTGCAGCGACATAAAAAAAAAGAGGCCGAAGACAGAGGATGCGGGTTGGTCCTTCAGTGCACCTAGATGTCATCTTAACAAGATACTGCATCTATATCTAGTGAATAAACTATATGGAAGAATAGATTGGCTGAGATGCTGTCGCTGCTTATCTGTATGTAGCGCAGGTGCCAACCTGGGGATTCACCTGTTCCCCTATGGGTCAGTCCAGGCTTGCCACAGTGGTGTTCACAGAAGGTCTAATGACATGGCACAACTTCCAAAAAAGATGTAGAAGGATGGTGCTAGAATGATGAGCTTTCTGATTGATGCAGAACAAAATAATTATAATCCCAGGTGTCCACTACAAGTACAAGATGGGGTCCAGCATGAAGAAAGGAGTCCATGGGATATCAATCATTAATATGTAAGGATTCCACACACTTCTAATGGTAGCCTTGGTCCCTGCACCATGCCAGCTGGTTGTGTGATACATGGTCACGCTACAAGCAGGGCTGTAATCCAAGACACAAGAGAGCAGTGGAGCCCCATGATGAGCATCTCTATGCCGTCACCGAACCAATTAAGCTTCTGAACTATTAACAGTCATCGTCATGTTGGTGGGAAATACAAGTCATAAATACTTGCTGTTTTCTACAGACGAAACATTTACTGACGATTACTAATGTAAGACGTCTTAATAATAAAGTGGAGACTTGGATCATTTTCATTCATATCGAAACAATGAAAATCCATTAAAATTGATGTTTTGCGCAAAATGATATGTTGTTCAAGTCTTTCTCGTTTGAATAGAAGTAGTATATGTACTGCATAGAGATGAGCGAGCGTACTCGCTAAGGCAAACTACTCGAGCGAGTAGTGTCTTACGCAAGTACCTGCCCGCTTGTCTCAAAAGATTTGGGTGCTGGCGGGGGACGGGGAGCGGCGGGGGAGAGTGGGAAGGGATGGGGGGGAAATCTCTCTCTCACTCTCTCCCCCGCTCTCCGCTGCTCACTTCCGCAACTCACCGCTCTCCCCCGCCGGCACCTGACCCTTATGAGACAAGCGGGCAGGTACTCGCATAAGGCAATACTCGCTATAGTAGTTTGCCTTAGCGAGTACGCTCGCTTATCTCTAGTACTGAAGTTTCACCTCTGCACAGTAGTCAGGAAGGATAGCTGGTGGGCTAACAAGCGTTGGGTTGACCGCTGTCTAAATGCCTGAGGGCGGCTTCAGACGACTGTATTTGCTTGTGTTTTTGCATGTGTGAAATATTTTTCTGCAATATGCAGAGAATAGAAACCATTAATGAGTGTGTTTTATACCTGCTCTATTATTGTGCGTATCTGTGCACCAAGGGCCTCATAGAAGTCTATGGGAGGTGCCCAAATGTGCACTTAATATATATGCGCAAATGTGCAATACACCATGCAATTCGGGCAGTATGAACTCTAGATATGGCGCTGGCTAAGCTGCCAGATGAACTAGTAGAAGTTTGCCTGTGAGTATCTATATGTGCTTATATGTGTGCATACACGTGTATATTTAGGTGTGTACGTACTTGGATGTGTCAAGAGAATAAGAGTTGGGTGAGTATCATTACGGTAATATGGACAGAGCATATAAATATATGTTATACTATGATAAAACCTTCATGAAACTCCTTAAAGGGCATCAATAGGGGTAAAAAGTAATACAAAAATTATAGGTAGTAACAATGAGGGAAATAATCAGAGACCCCAATAACGCCGTTGGAGGGAGATACTGCTGAAGAGCCTCAGTTTTAGGTCTCTTTAACACGGGCAACGGCGATATCGCCACAAGAACATTGCAGTGACATTACATCTGTGTTCTGTGCGATATTGCTACAAAATCACGCATGGCACTATAAAGTCATGATGGCTGTGATTGGTTCATTGAGTGCTGCCATGATTGCCTGAGCTGTGGCGCTCAAGAACCAATCAGAGCCAATGCTTTCTGGAGGCGGGGTTTGAACCCCTGACAAGGAAGCACTGGGGAAAAACTACAAGCAAGTGTGCCAGGGGCCTGCAAGGAGACGGGCAGTGGAGCAGACAGCGCCTCTTAGGTAATGTATTGTATCACATGGGGCGGGGAGGGGGGAGAGATGCTCCGCAGACGGGCACTTGCTCTACTAGCAGGGACGGAAGAGAAATCTAATTCCCGCTATTTAACTCTTTACACGCCGCGGTCATGGCAAATTTAGCTAAAGAAAAAATAAATTTCTTTTAAAAAGTGTATTAAAAAAGTTGCCAAAAATTTGGTGTTGGTGTAATCGTACTGGCCTGCAGAATTATATTAACATGTTATATATACTGCATGGTGAACACTGTTAAAAGTAACATTAAAAACATAGCAAACTTGCAGATTTTTTTTGTATAAATTCTTTATTTATAAATTTTGGGGTGGGACAGAAAGAAAAAAAGGAAATCCGGATCGAAACCCGGGAAGCATGTGGGAAAGAAAAACAAGAAACAGTTTCTCTGCGAACATGCAGAGCGTTATTAGAATAACTAATTAAAAGTGGACGATTCTGTTTAATTAAGAGGGAGCTTTTTGCCCCCTGACTGCATTCAGCAGATATACTGTCTAATTCAAAACTGCAGATTGTGTTAGTCTGAAATAAAAAGCAATCAAAATCTTATATGTTCCCAAAAATTGGATAAATGAAGACTAGAGTTCATCTCACAAACACAAGCCTTTATAGAGCTGCACCTAAACTTTGTGTCTTTGGATTGTGCCGACCCCGCGAATAATGTTAGCATGGGATTTATTGTGTAAAATATTATAAAAATGAAATCCAAAAAACTAAATGACAGAATTCTCTTTTTCCCCCAATCCCGCATAAAAATTAATAAAGCTTCTACAGTGCATTATACATATGTAAAAATGATGTCATTAAAAAATGAAACTTGTCCCGCAAAAAACAAGTCCTCATACTGCGACGTCTACTGAAAGATTAAAAAGTTATGGCTCTTGGAATGTGAAGGTAAAAAAAACAGAAAAACTAGTTGGCCATTAAGGCGCAAACAGTCTGGGTCACTAAGGGTTAATATTTCAAACTTTATACACAACAACAGCAGCGACATGACAAGCAGATGACATCATAGACATCCCGTGATGTCACAATTGGTGCAGATGGTTAAAGTTCTAATGCTGAACCACCTTGTGTCATTTCAGCCTGACATCCTGAAGAGGACGAAGCCAAGTATGCGACTCCTCGCTTAGTGCTGAGGCCTCGTCACACATCGTATAGCTGAGAACGTCTGTACATCTGGGGGTTGGGCCCTTAGAGTGTAAGCTCTTGGGAGCAGAGTTTCTACTGTATAGTATTAGTCTGTAAGCTCTTAGGAGCAGAGTTTCTATTGTGCACTAGATTGTAAGCTCTTAGGAGCAGGTTGTATAACATGTCGCTTTCTTTACAGGATCCTGAGCTTATAATAATATACAGATACAGCAATAGGCAGCAGGACAGATTAGATCCGGGGTGATATCCGATCGCCACATCTGGGGTCAGGAAGGAATTTTTTTTCCCCTGATGACTTTCCGGGGGTTTTCTTCGCCTTCCTCTGGATCTCGGGGGCCAGGGATTCTCATCTCAGAACAATGGTGTGAACGGGCGCAGCGAGTTCTGTGGTCTCCACCGGGCTGACATTAGAGTCTCTGAGAGCCTTCTGTTATTTATTAAAGGGCCGGTAATGTTTTATTACAATGTTGCTTATTGCTATTTCAATAAAGACATTAAAAATATACATATTGTGCTGTTTGTTTTTTATCCGCTCGTCTTACATGCCATAATGAGAGCGATTGCTGCTGATCAGTGTTCCAGAAGTACAAATAGACTTATCCTGCATACATAAAGACGTGTATCATCTCCTAAAGACGTGGCGGCAGCTGCCGAGGGACAGAAACTCTGATAGACTCCATATACAGAGAGCAGAGAACATATCACTCCACCCATAATGCCAAATCCTGTCTCAAGTTACATAACAAGTGTTATGGGGTTCAGTCTCTATTCTAGGGGGCACTAACATTGTGTGTCCTCAAGTCTACACAACATACTACCTGATAGCTGAAGGTTGGGACAGGAAGAGTAACCGAGTACAGAAGACAAAGAGGTCTTGTATGAAAACAGGAAACAGACTGACAAGGTATCATTCAAATGTTCTTTCTGTGTTTCTGCCATGAGCCGCAGAGCTGCGATCCATTGGGGATGCATCCTGTGGCTATAAGGAAATGTTGTGTGGGGTAGAGTGTTAAAGGGGTTGTCCCGAGCCAAAACCTCAAAATTTACTATTAGCCCATTCCCCCTGTCACCCCCCGGCATAAAGCAGCCCTTTAAAGCGGTTATAAACCGCTTTCCTACTTACCGTTTTGAAGAAAGAATAACTTATAAAGTTCTTCTTCCAAGATGGCGCCTGTGATGTCCCAGGGTGCGTTCCACGGTGCACCGCGCTTCCAGGAGGCTTTATGCGCGCTCCTGAGACGCCGGTCACGTGAGCAGGTGACTGATGTCATTGGTGAAGGCGTGCACTTGTACTGAATGAAACGCCGCTTCCGTGCAGTGATAGCTCGTCTGCGCATGCGCAGACGAGCTGTATCGCGCGGGCACGCTGGAGCGGCTCGTTCACAGCGGGGAGAGGACAGTCTGCGCAAGCGCGTCTAAAACAGACTGCTGAGGAAGAAATTAGACGACACCATGGCGATGGGGACGCAGAGACAGCGCAGGGACGGAGACAAGTGAGTGAATAAGTTCTGTATGGCTCATATTTAATGCACAATGTATATTACAAAGTGCATTAATATGGCCATACAGAAGTGCTTACCCCCACTTGCTTTCTCGGGACAACCCCTTTAAGTCAGAAGAATGCAGTCTTAAGCTCTCGCTCACAATCTGGTTGTGGTTTCAATCCCCACATACTTCTGGTACGTCTACCAGGTGCACTCAAGCGCTGCTCCACAGGTAGGATGCAAACGTCCATTTGAAACCGCAACCACACAGATCTAGTACTTGCATGGACCAATTGCATCTCACCAGGAGGAACAATGAACAATTCTCCCTAACTGATCAGGGAAAGAGGGGCACCTCTGCCTAAAAGCGGAGTGATAAAGGCGGCCCCACTGCCTTCTTCTACTGACCTGGCTATCCCTGATCAGGGAGCTGGAGAGAGATGCTTTAAACACTCAGAACACGACACTGTTCACACACATACACACACACACAACAGGACTGCACATATAGAACATGTCTGGCACCCTGCACAGACCTAATATACGTCACTGTTCACACCATATAGAACAGGACTGTACGCATCAAATGTCTGGCCACTTGCACAGACATACAACACAAGTCACTGTTCACACTAACATACAACAGGTAGTGCATACAACATGGACCCCACCCAGAGCTCACATGCATACCAATGGCAAACTAAAGCAGTCCAAGTGTCCCCACTCCAGGGGAATGGGGAGAGTCAACCACCATGCTGACATAGGGAGCAGTGTCAGGCATCACCCATCTGTCACACACATAGGACATCAGACATCTGTGGGCCGCACCTGCCTAGGGATAGAGAGAAACCTGCAGGTCGCCTGCTTCTGTGTGGTCACAGTACCGCACACTACACAATGCACTGACCCCAGAAACTGTAAGGAGGGGAGGGACAGCAGGTGTCCAGACCATCTTCAGAGGAGGAGAGAGACTTCTAACTAGCATGCAACCACTAGCTCTGGGTGGGATAAACAGTGATACATAAGGCACTAAAATGACCCTCCGGCTCAGCCTTGACTGGGGAGTGGTTACACAGTCTTGCTGGGGAGCCATAAAGCTGGCAAAGGCCTTGGACAGTGTTCCCCTGCCTACGCTGAACATGCTGTCTGATGTCCGCGCCTCCGGTCAAGTGGACCTTCCCAGTAACCTCGTTGGTGAGGGCACGATTGATGTTGCGGGAGACGTGCTGGTGTAGGGCTGGGATGGCATACCGGGAAAAATAGTGGCGACTGGGGACCAAGTGGCGGAGGTGGGGCCGAAGACAGCGGAGGTGAGGGTGTGGGTGCAGGCCAGGAGACGGTAGTGCCTGTGCCCTGAGAGGGGGGTTGGATCTGAGTGGCAGGTTGGGGCACAGGGGGAAAGGCAGTGGTGCGACCCAGAGGCGGTGAACGGCCTTCGTCCCACCTTGTGGGGTGCTTGGCCATCATATGCCTGCGCATGCTGGTGGTGGTGAGGCTGGTAATGGTGGCTCCCCGGCTGATCTTGGCGCGACACAGGTTGCACACCACTGTTCGTCGGTTGTCCGCGCTCTCACTGAAAAACATTCACACCTTTGAAGACCTAGGCCTCTGCAGGGTGGCTTGGCGCAAGGGGGTGCTTTGGGAAACAGTTGTGGGAGTCTTTGCTCTGGCCCTGCCTCTACACCTGCCCACCCCACTGCCTCTTCCAACCTGTCCTGCTGCTGCCCTTGCCTCCCCCTCTGAAGACCTGTCCTCAGTTGGCTTAGCGAACCAGGTGGGGTCAGTCACCTCATCGTCCAGCGGTTCTTCCTCCGAATCCTCTGTGCGCTCCTCCCTCGGACTTACTGCCCTTCTCATCATCATCGACCTCACTTGATCTCGCCAGCCACTCACTGCAGGGGGGTGGGATGGGCCTGGAACGTCACAGGAGGAAGTTGTAATGCCTTCCCTGCATGTCTATTGGCCAGAAAATGGCGCAAAACATGCAGGGAAGGAAATGGAATTGACTCGAGTACCGCATGGTGTTCGTCTCTAGTAACGAGCATCTCGAGTACCCTAATACTCGAGTGAGCATCAAGCTTGGACGAGTACGTTCGCTCATCTCTAGTTTTTAACATTGGAAACTCCTGTTGACTTTTGCGATAAAAAAAACACACGATGCTACCGCGGGCGGCAGTGATGCGATGCCAGATTATTCTCAAGAAAAAGCATCGCTGACGCTCAAAAATTGCGGGAACAAAGACGGATTCTCTCTCGGCAAAATTGCAATCGCACGTGAGTTCTGACCGGTTGCAATATGGACAGAACTCGCACATACAAAGAATCCAGCCCAGATTGGGGAGGAGTGACTGCATATAAGGATAGCCTGCACATGTGAACGATACCGAAGATGCCAGCCATAGATGGATGGTGACTCACCATACAGGATATCAACCCTGAGTGATATAGCAGCAGGTTGCCCTGTATCTCTAAAGTGGGCCACACTGGCTGACATCTTGGGCTCCCCCAACAACTAGCAAACTGCATACAAAGATACTAATGCATACTAAAAAAATGCGGGTGTTGGTACTGCATTTTGGCCAAAACGCATAGGCTGACGGGCCACGTCGAGGCCACACCACGTCCGTCAGTACCTATGCTAAGTCACTATAAATTACTGGGCTGGGTTGAGTGGGTGACTGCATATTAGCCTGCACTGAACAACTTGCTCCTCCACACTATATTGTCTGGCTGACTGCATATCTTTAGGGCTTATGGCCATTGCGCCTGCCCTACGGCGATTGTGCCGGTGGCGATTGTGCCTGCCTTATGGCGATCGTGCCTATGGCGACCATGTCTGCTTTGCAGCCTTTCAGGTATTGTATTTTTGGCTTTTTCAGTGAATAAAATAAAATTCATGCTCAGAACCCACAAGTAGCCCTCCACCGCGCCAAACAAGTCTACTTCACCTCTCGTCTCCTCACTATCTCACAACTCTAAACGACTCTTTGACAGTTTCCGCTCTCTTCTCAGCCCAAAACTGCAGCCTTATAAGCCATCTATCAGAAAACTCTTCTCACCCCCTACAGTCCAGCTTCCGCCACCTACACTCAACAGAAGCTGCCCTTACAAAGGTGTCAAACGACCTCCTGACAGCCAAATCAAGGGGTGACTACTCCCTAATGATCCTCCTCGACCTCTCCGCAGCATTTGACACTGTTGACCACAAACTCCTCCTCAGTATGCTTCGCTCCATCGGCCTAAAGGACACTGCTCTCTCCTGGTTCTCCTCCTACCTATCTGACTGCTCCTTCAGTGTCTGCTTTGCTGGCTCTACCTCCCCTCCTCTCTTATTCTTGCTGTTGGGGCTCCCCAGGCATCAGTCCTTGGCCCTCTCCTCTTCTCCATCTACACAGCCCCCATTGGACAGACCATTAGATTTGGCTTTCAGTACCATCTGTACGCTGACGACACCCAGCTATACACCTCTTCCCGTGACATCACGGCAACATTCCTCCAGAATGCCACCAACTGTCTGTCCGCTGTCTCTAACACTATGTCCTCTCTCTACCTAAAACTAAACCTCTCAAAAACTGACCTACTGGTGTTTCTGCCCTCTACTAACCGACCTCATCCTGACATCTCCATCTCAGTGTGTGGTGCCACCATAACTCCCAGCATGCCCGCTGCCTTGGGGTCATATTCAATTCCAATCTCTCCTTTACCCCCTATATCCAATCTCTCACCCGAACATGTCACCTGCACCTCAAGCTAAAAATGTTCACTGTTGCCCTCATACACTCTCTGCTCGATTATTGCAACTCGCTGCTGATTGGCCTTCCCGCGCTAGCCTCTCCCCCCTCCAATCCATCCTGAATGCAGCAGCCAGGCTCATGTTCCTCTCTAGCCGCTACTCAGACGCCTCTGCCCTGTGCCAGTCACTGCACTGGCTGCTTGTCAAATACAGAATACAATTACTCACCACCCCCATCCACAAAGCTCTCCACAGCACTGCTGCACCCTACATTGCCTCCCTCATCTCAATCCACCACCCTGTCTGTGCCCTCCGCTCTCCTAACAAAATCAGAGTAAGTGCTCCTTTAATTTGAACCTCTCATTCCCGCCTCCAAGACTTCTCCAGAGCAGCACCTGTCCTCTGGAACGCACTACCCAAAACTATCCGGACAATCCCTGACACACGCCTGAAGTTTTGCGAGTCCTGGATTGCTTGGGTAGCCTTTGGTAGTGCGTTCCAGAGGACTGGTGCTGCTCTGGAGAAGTCTTGGAGGCAGGAGTGAGAAGTTTGAATTAGAGGGGTGCGCGGTCTAGTTTCGTTAGCAAAGCGGAAAGCCCGGGCTGGGTGATGGATTGAGATGAGGGAGGCAATATAGGGTGGAGTTGCGCTGTGGATGGCTTTGTGGATGAAAGTAGTGAGTTTAAATTGAATTCTGTATTTAACGGGCAGCCAGTGCAGTGACCGGCACAGGGCAGAGGCGTCTGAGTAGCGGCTGGATAGGAATATGAGCCTGGTTGCTGCATTCAGGATGGATTGGAGAGGGTAGACTCTGGTACAGAGGAGACCGATCAGCAGCGAGTTGCAATAATAGAGTCTAGAGTGGATGAGGGCAACAGTGAGCGTTTTAGCGTGTCCACAGTGAGAAAAGAGCGGATTCTTGTGATGTTCTTGAGGTGCAGCTGACCTGTTCGGGCGACAGATTGGATGTAGGGGGTAAAAGAGAGATCAGAGTCGAATATGACCCCAAGGCATGTTGTCTAGGAGTTATGGCGGCACCACACACTGAGATAGAGATATAATAATAATAATCTTTATTTGTATAGTGCCAATTTATTCTACAGTGCAGATGTCAGGATGAGGTCGGTTAATGGAGGGTGGAAACACTAGTAAGTCAGTTTTAGAGAGGTTTAGTTTTAGATAGAGAGAGGACATAGTGTTAGAGACAGCGGACAGACAGTTGGTGGTGTTTTGGAGGAAAGGTGCAGAGATGTCACGGGAAGAGATGTATAGCTGGGTGTTGTCAGCATAGAGGTGGTATTGGAGGCCAAATCTCCTGGTGGCTTGTCCAATAGGGGCTGTGTAGATAGAGAAAAGGAGGGGGCTGAGGACTGAGCCTTGGGGGACTCCAACAGTAAGGGGAAGAGAAAGAGAGGTAGAGCCAGCAATGGAGATGCTGAAAGAGCGGTCAGATAGGTAGGAGGAGAACCAGGAGAGAGCAGTGTCCTTTAGGCCGATGAAGCGAAGCATACTGAGGAGGAGTTTGTGGTCAACAGTGTCAAATGCTCTGGAGAGGTCGAGGAGGATAAGTAGGGATAATCGCCCCTCGATTTGACTGTCAGTAGGTTGTTTGATACCCTTGTAAGGGCAGTTTCTGTTGATTGTTGGCGTCAGAAGCCAGGCTGTAGGGGGTTGAGGAGAGAGTTCTCTGATAGATAGCTTACAAGGTGGGAGTAAACCAGGCGTTCTAGTAGTTTAGAGATAAAGGGGAGGTTTGAGATGGGTCGGTAGTTGGCATCATCAGTCGCGTCAAGAGTCGGCTTCTTTAGCAGTGGGGATATGATGGCGTGTTTGAAAGAAAAGAGAAAGATGCCAGAGGTCAGAGAGAGGTTGAATATAGTGGTGAGATGGGAGATGACCACTGGGGAGAGGGATCGGAGGAGGTTTGAGGGGAGAGGGTCGTTAGCGCAGATGATAGGGCGGGCAGAAGAAAGCAATCTGGAGACTTCTTCCTCTGTCATTGGTCTGAGTATAGACAGTGAGCAGGAGCTAGATGCAGTGCTGACAAGACTAGGGTCAGGGCTAGTCTGGGATTAGGAAGTTATTTCTTGTATTTATAATTATTTGTGGACGGGCCACAAATCTGACTGCATAAGAAAAACGCAGCATGTTCTACTTTACCACGTATTACGCACAAAAGAGACCTATTGTTCTCTATAGTACATATGTAATTACATTGCGTATGTGCGGCGTTTATACGCAGCGTCACTAAGCAACAGAGCAGGAAACGTAAAAGAAACAAGTGAGATTGCGCATGTTAGATAGCCTGTGATGCGCAGTACAAAATCGCTGCCCTTTCGCAGCGATACGCCTGCTCACCACCGCTTCACGCAGGGATAAACGCAAGCGCTCATGTAAGTTGGCCCTAACTCTGATTGTGGCCAATGCTAACGACTGTCAGCTAATATCTGCTGGGTATGGAGTGGACTAGAGACGAGCGAGTAGTGCCTTAGCCGAGTATCCTCCCGCTCGTCTTTAAAGATTCGGCGGCTGGCGGGGGGGGGGGGGGGGGGGGGAAGGAATGGAGGGGAGATCTCTCTCTCCCCCCCCCGCTCCCCGCCGCAACTCACGTGTCATTCGCGCCGGCCCCCGAATCTTTAGAGACGAGCAGGAGGGTACTCGGCTAAGGCACTACTCACTCGAGTAGTTAGCCTTAGCGAGTATACTCGCTCATCTCTACAGTGGACTCAATTAGTGAGCCCGCTCCATACACCCTTCGTGACAGCATGTGGTCAGATAGGGGTTAACAAAATATAGGATGACTCCTGCTAACCATTTTTAACCCCTTCCCGCCCCCATGATGTACAACATAGGAGGAAACCAGTACATTCATAGCAGACCTGCAGACATAGAAGCTGAGCCCGCATTAACTTCTGCAGGAGCTGGCTGTAACTGAAAGCTGGGGTGCTGCCGCAGCGGGGTTAACTTTCAGTATTTTAGAAATCCAATTAAAAAAAATAATTAATAATTTTATTTTCCACTGACTTTTCAGTCCCCGTAAGAGACTTGAACTTGCAATAGTCTGATCATCTCGGCGATACGCTGCAACAGTTCTGTACTCCAGTATATAGCACTTTTATTGTTGCTTGTTGTTGTCTCAGGCAGGGCTTAACCCAACCCCTTCCCGCCACCGGGCGTAACTGTTCACCCTGGCTACGAGGAACTTAAAGGGGTTGTCTCGTGAAAGCAAGTGGGGTTCAGCACTTCTGTATGGCCATATTAATGCACTTTGTAATATACATCGTGCATTAATTATGAGCCATACAGAAGTTATTCACTTACCTGCTCCATTGCTAGCGTCCCCGTCGCCATGGATCCATCTAAATTCGCTGTCTTCTGGTGTTTTTAGACGCGCTTGCGCAGTCCGGTCTTCTCCCTGGTGAATGGGGCCGCTCGTGTCGGAGAGCTGGTCCTCGTAGCTCCGCCCCGTCACGTGTGCCGATTCCAGCCAATCAGGAGGCTGGAATCGGCAATGGACCGCACAGAGCCCACGGTGCACCATGGGAGAAGACCCGCGGTGCATCGTGGGTGAAGATCCCGGCGGCCATCTTGGTTAAGGAAGAAAGAAGTCGCTGCAGCGCGGGGATTCGGGTAAGTAATAAACTTTTTTTTTTTTAACCCATCCCTTGGGTTTGTCTCGCGCCGAACGGGGGGCCTATTGAATTAAAAAAAAAACCCGTTTCGGCGTGAGACAACCCCTTTAACGCAGCAGGACGTACAGTTACACCCTGAGGATAGCGCGAGATCAGAAGAGATCCTGCGCTATCCAGCAGCGGCTGTCATCAATAGCCGGCCTCCCGCAGCAACAGTGGGGGTGCATGAGGACAGCGACCCCAGCTGTTAACCCCTTACATGCTGCAATCTATATAGATTGCGGCATGTAAAGGGTTTACAGAGGGAGCACGCTCCCTCTGTGACGTCATCAGACTCTCGCAATGTAATCATGGAGAGCCTGATAGGGTTGCCATGGCAACAGGACGCCAGCTACAGGCATCCTGCATTGCCTGAGCCTATGATCGCTAATACAACCAATAACGCATTGCAGGACAAAAGTCCTGCAATGCTTTATCATAGCGATCACAGGTGCTATGGTGCAAGTCCCCCACAGGGACACATAGTGTAAAAAAAAAGATCAAAACAGTGTCAAAATAATAAAAAAAAACTTTTATTGTGCTTTCTTTATTAGTATAAAAAAAATTTTTTAATCAAAATCCCACATATTTGGTATCATCATATCCATAATGACTCGCACAACAAATCAAACACACTTTTTAACCTGCATGGCAAAAAAGGTAATGAAAAAAAAACTCTAAAAAACTATTTTTTTCATTTTGCCTCCCAAAAAAAGCAATAAAAGTGATCAAAGAGGTCCGATGTAATCCAAAATGGTACCCATAAAACTTACAGCTTGTCACGCAAAAAACAAGCACTCACAGACCTTCGTCCATAGAAAAATAAAGAAGTTAAAGGGCTTTAAATGCAGAGATTTAAAAAAAAAAAAAAAGTTTTTTTTTATTGAGGGAAAGTGCAAAAACCTAAAAAAAAATTTGTATTGTTGTAATCGTATCAACCGGCAGAAAAAATGTATTGTGTCATCTATGCTGAATGATTAAGGGCTTATTCCGACATGCGTATATTGGCTGGGTTTTCACGCCTGGCCGATATACGGGGTCTCTCTCTGCAGGGGGAGGAGGATGGAAGAGTTGGGAGCAGTGCTCTGAGCTCCCGCCCCCTCTCTGCCTCTCTCCGCCCGTCGCGACTATTTGCAATGGGAGGGGCGGGACAGGGGTTGAACTTAGCTCCACTCCTCTATTTGCAAATAGTGGTGAGGGGCGGAGAGAGGGTGGGAGCTCAGTGCATTGCTCCCGGCCCGGCCTGCCACCTCTCCCTGCAGAGCGGGACAGTATATATTGTCCGGGCGTGAAAACCCAGCCGATATTCGGACGTCTGAATAAGTCCTAGCACTGTGGAAAAAAAACACAAAAAACAATGGCAGAATTGAAATGTTTTCCCTCCCTGCAATCATAAAAAATGTATTAAAGTTTTACAATATAGTTTCTGCACCCAAAAATGCCACCAATAAAAACTACAGTTCGCCACGCAAAAAACAAGCCCCCATATCGCCGTGTCGATGGAAAAATAAAAAAGGTAGGGCTTTTGAAAAGTGGAGATGAAAATCCCCCAAAAATCGTTGTGTCTCCAACGCCAAAATAGGCCGTGTCCATAAGGGGTTAATAGGCATCCATGCATGGCAGCATTCAGCATTGGCTATGGTATCTGATCAGAGACCGTCAGCTGTTGAACAAAGCTGATATCCAGCAGTTAAGCAGCAGGCTCAGCTTGAAGCCAGCTCCATATACTCTGTGTGACTGTATCATGTATATTATGTGGTCAGGAAAGGGTTAATAAATCTGGACCATCATTTATAACTTCGCTCCCTGACAAACTCTTCCATTTTTATAGCAGTATAAAGAGTTGGGGAATCATTTGCCGCAACAACAGCAGAGGGCGCTCCAGGCTCATTAATAAAATATTCTAGAAGAGAATGCACTCTTCACTAAAAGTTAAATTAGAGTTGCTGCTGTAACTCCTTCTCCCTCGCCGTATCACCAGGTTGTCTTGTGCTCCTGCAATCTGATATTTCACAGGTAACAGAATCATAGTATTAGGCCGCTTTTACACAGGCGACAAAATCGCGTGATTTTCTCCCAGTGCGATAGTGCTACTGATTGCATGTATGTGAAGCTCATGCTCTCCAATGGGTTCACATTAGCGATGCTTTGTAGGCTGCTACATTGCGAGAATACAAAATCGTGGCACGCTCTATACAGCCGCGATTTGCGATGTTTTGTAGCCCATGTTTCCCTATGGAGCCTTCCTTTCTGTTGCGATGCAACTTTTCCAGTAGGAAGTCCTATTGTTTGAGCCCTAAAATAAGCCATGGCTGCATAAAAAAACCAAAACACCATACATCACCTAACAGGCGCTGTCTGCTCCGCCGCACTGCTCCTCCGCAGCTCCGGCACTTGTTTGTAGTCTTCAGCCAGCACTTCCTGGTCTGGGCTTTCAAAAGCCCTGCCTCCAGGGAGCTCTGGCTCTGATTTGTTCTCGAGCACTGCGGCTCAGCCAATCACTGCAGCGCTCGATGAACCAATCACACCCATTGCATCGCTCCACATCGGAGCAAGCAGCGCCTGTTAGGTAACGTATTCAGGTTTTTTAAATGCATCTATTCTAGGGCATATTTTCGGGGTAGGGCTTATATTTCAAGCCCCTCCAAAAATCCCAGTAAAAGAGCGCCACAAAGTTGCGATATCACCGGGAGAAAACGCAGCAATTTTCTCACGGCGATATAGTTTTTGCCCATGTGAAAGAGGCCTTAGGGAACAACCACAGATGAGTAGAGAAGAAGATGGTGCCTCCATACATATTATTTACAGACCTACCCAGGAGAGGACCGGCTATACGACTGCTGCTTTTACTACCTATTCCTGCGAACAATTTTCTGCATGAGATCTAACGCAGTGGCATGTTCAGGTCAGCGTGGAAGCTTGTCAGTTTCATTCTAAGATCATTTCTATTATATCGCCTTGTGTTATAATCTCTGGGCTGACTGGGGGAATTCTCCGGAGAATGCCATGCACATATAATACTGTGCAAAACTTTTGGACAACTGTAGAAAAAATGCTATGGTAGTGGCCCAGAGTTAACGGGGCCCCATCCATAAGTATGAATGCATTTGTCTTGTGCCTATATGTCGTCAGTGTCTTCTATGTTGCATGCATTTGATGTGTATTGCACCTCTGCAGCACTGAATGGGTTACTGTCTGGGTTATGTCTGGAAAATGTATCTTGTTGTGTGTCTTGTGACCATATATATATGTGTGTGTATGCAAGGTGTAGTGCAAGGTTCTTCTTCCAAAAGTCAGTCTGCAAGTTGATGAGAGTCTGGAGAAATCTGAGAGACCTTTAGTGATTTGGAGAGACTGTGCCTTGTCTTACAAGGGACCCCAGGGCATTGAGCGATTGCCTTGTTTGTGCCCAGGGCCCAATTCACCCAGACCTTCCCTCTGGTGACCTGGAGGACTGAGAGAGTGAAAGGAACCACCATGCAGCACTGGGTGCCCGTCTTCCAACTTGGACTGCGGACTCATCTGTTATCCTGTGAATCTTCCCTGTCACACCACTTTTGTGTTCTGTACCATTTTTCCTGCTGGCATGTATAAAGGATGACTATAACTAGTTCTGCAAGTAAACGAGCTTAAAGGAGATGTCCCGCGCCGAAACGGGTTTTTTTTTTTTCAACCCCCCCCCCCCCCCGTTCGGCGCGAGACAACCCCGATGCAGGGAAGTAAAGAAAGTTTACCGGAGCGCTTACCTTAATCCCCGCGCGCCGGTGACTTCAATACTTACCGCTGAAGATGGCCGCCGGGATCCTCTGTCTTCGTGGACCGCAGCTCTTCTGTGCGGTCCACTGCCGATTCCAGCCTCCTGATTGGCTGGAATCGGCACGTGACGGGGCGGAGCTACACGGAGCCGCTCTCTGGCACGAGCGGCTCCATAGAAGACTGCTGAAGACCCGGACTGCGCAAGCGCGGCTAATTTGGCCATCGGAGGCCAAAAATTAGTCGGCACCATGGAGACGAGGACGCCAGCAACGGAGCAGGTAAGTAAAAAACTTTTTATAACTTCTGTATGGCTCATAATTAATGCACAATGTATATTACAAAGTGCATTATTATGGCCATACAGAAGTGTATAGACCCACTTGCTGCCTCGGGACAACCCCTTTAAGCGACCATTCCCGATTCTGCTCTGAAAAGTTATCCCTGTGTGTGGGCTCTTTTTTAATCATCTGGATTCACCACAGAGGATGGAACAGTGGCGTCACGAGTGACTAAAGAACATTAAGGTAAACCATCACTTGGGTTACCCTGTGAAACTCCCTCAGCGGTAACTTGGACGGGTCCCTTGGTACCTCCAGGGGAGGACATGATAGAGCCACATGACAAGTCCCCACTCTACCGCGCTATTTCCTCGGCTGTGGGCCAGCTCCTCGGACGCTGCACTGCAAAGTAAAAATGCTTCCGAAATTGAAGTGTTAATAGTCTATTTTTGTCAATTGCCAAAATGTAAAGTGAATGAAAAAATGAAAAATCTAAATCACATCAATATTTGGTGTGACCAACCTTTGTCTTCATAACAGCATCAGTTCTTCTAGATACACTTGCACACAGGAACTCAGCAAGGAGGTTGTTCTGTACATCTTGAAGAACTACCCATTGATCTTCTTTGGATGTAGCTTGCTCAAATCGTCCTGTTTCTTCGTGTAATCCCAGACGGATTGGATGATGGTGAGATCCGGTCTCTGTGGTGGCCATATCCTCACTTCCAGGACTCCTTGTTCTTCTTAACATTGAGGACAGTTCTTAATCACATCGGCTGTATGTTTGCGGTTGTTGTCCTGATGCTATTTTTCTGCATCCCATTTCCTACGATTTTGTGCACAGTTGAGTTGTTTGGCCTTGTTTCTATGTCTAAGATATGGCTGTTTGACTGCAATTTTTCCATGAGGACCACTTCTGGCCAGACGTCTCCAAATTGTGGATGTACCTGGGTCTTACTGGTTTCTGCCAGTTCTAAGCTGATGGTATTGCTGAACATATTCCGATTTAAAAGGGAAGTAAGCATGATGTGTCTTTCCAATCTTGTACTCGGATATTTCTGTCAGCCCACTTGCAGTGAGTGGATTGGCACAGCACATGTGCGACCATCACTCCATTCAATCTGACATCACTGCTGGTGGGTGCAGCAAGTCCACAGTTACAAGAAGAAGGGGGGCATAGGATTATCGTTCTCTGGATCACCAATCAATCAGACTTCTATCATCTACTTTATGAAAAGTGAATTCTGTGCAACCCCTTTAATAGCATGACCAAATAAAGCAAAATTCGGCATATCATGGTGGAGGGGTAATAATTTATATAGGCTGGTGGGATTTGTGTGCCAGGGCTACTGTCTGCAGTTGTAATGCCGGCCACTTCAGGCTTCCAACGTGTCAGGGTCAGGTAAGAGGGGAGCATTTTTTGAGACAGATGTAGGTTGCAGAGGTGAGACTTTCATCTATTAGACACTAATGGCATAGCCACAGGATGTCTGAAAAGGGAATACCTACGTGCGCTACATGCAAATGTCCAACCAAATGCAAGCTGTTGATTGAATGCACTGTATTGAATATCAGCGCTTCTGTGATGTCACTGACCTCTTCAAGAAAAACAATAAGATGGCCCCAAGATGCTAGCCTCTGCTTCGGAAGATGACACGTTCTCAGCCATGATTTTACCTTCCCTTTAAGCATCACTGTGCTATTTTCTTTTATTGCTGCAAGTAACTTCCAGACCATTTGCCTTCATTGTCTAATCTACTTACTGAAGCACCACGCCAACTCCACTTGCATCAAACTGGGACCTGTAATCTGAGATGTTTACACGGAAAATACACTAGTAGAAAATTGCTTTCATTTAATTTTGACAGCAAAATCCCACAAGCCCGTTTTATTGTACAATCCATTGTAGCAAACAAAGCTAAACTGCTTCTATTCTTCAGAAATTAATGCACTTAATCGTACTTTGAATTCTCAGGTGCGCTATAATGTAATGGACATGTGATGGACAAAATGGAAATCTAGCACTATGTGTGTTCGGCTCCACATGCATTCATTTAAAAAGGACCTGTCATGGATGAAGCTACTGTAGTTGGCCGGCTGCATAACTTTCTAGCTGCAGCTCGGCTAACTCTGTCACCATTTTTTCTTTATAATCATCTCCCTTCACCCAAATGGGATCTTTTTAGATCCGGCGCTGTCAATGAATGGTCCACTCCGCTCACTGTCAGTGGGTGATGTCAGACTTGATTGACAGTCCAACATCACCCATTGACAGCAAACAATAAGATGTGTCCACCCATACCTATCTCCAATGTCTCATGAAATCAGTCTAATACACTATCACATCATTTTGAATTCTGCAGTTCACATCACAACCACAGGGTGGCCCCAATAGCCACATGTAGGATAGAGATCTCATGACAGAGTATCACAAAATCATGTTGTTTTGTAATGCTAGTGATCTTGTGACACACATATCTGATCACATCCAGCTAAGATGAAGGATACAAGTATGGGGACTCTCATGGACATCCCCAACACATTAAACCTTGATGCAATTAATGTCTACAATGGACTAACATATATCTGAATTAAAACACCAACACATGGGAAAAACAGATACTGGAGTGGGAACACGCTCCCTAACTAACCACAGCTTGATGGGCACTGCCTAAAAGTACGGTGAGTATAGACCTAGAGGAGCTAGCATGTCCCTAGTTGGAGGACAGGGAAGGATATATAAATATAGTACATGGAAATGCTATGAATGTGTATATATATTGTGGTAATGTCTGCATGGGGTGGTGGGGGTCATCAAAGACACAGCTACTCACTCAGTCCATATAAAAGTCCAAGCAGTCTATTTCTTTCCTGAATACAGCAACAACAAGGAAAACCCAATGGAAACACAGTAGCCATTAGCAGTACATTCACTTAGTGCAGTAAACAAAATAAACGCTTGCCAGTCAACTTGATAGCTAGACTGTAGTTTCTTACCTACATCTAACATGCAACAATTATCAATGATACCATACCCAATCAGGGTGTCAGTCTAGGGGCGTCCTTCCCTGTCAGACTAATCTCATTACAATTTGGTCCGCACCAGAACCCCAGGCTTTCAGCCATCTCAGCTCCTTCTGAGCTATCTCTGTCCCAGAGTAGCTTCCATCAGCAGTGTGGCTGAAGGTTTAATCTCCACCTATACAGCCGTCCCTGCTGATTAGCACACAGTATGCCTGTTCTCAAGCCCCAAGCAGGCTATTCTGCGTAATTCTCCAGCCCCCTTTACTGCACACCTACGCAAAGGTGAATAAACTCCACAGTAAAAGTGTCACCCCTGGTATTTAGCTGCAGATGACCGCTGCCACACCAAACATGTCAGGCAGGAAAAATAACCAGCACCCATGTAGAGGTGGTCCCAAAATAAATACACTTCCATTATGGCTGATTGGCCAGCTAGGGGAAACCTCTCCCATAAACCACAGGGAATCTTGTAGCAGGGAAAAGAAGAAGGGAACATTAAAGACTAACGGATTCCTAAAAGATAACACCTAAGGGAACGACAGGAAAGGGGCACTCATCGTCTCTGAGAACTGAATGACTGGGACTGTGCCAAAGGTGCGCTCACATGGGATGGGACAGGGCTGACCTTGGGATGCCACCTCCATTCCCCTTCC
The DNA here is from genome assembly GCF_035609145.1 of Eleutherodactylus coqui. Classification (NCBI taxonomy): domain Eukaryota; kingdom Metazoa; phylum Chordata; class Amphibia; order Anura; family Eleutherodactylidae; genus Eleutherodactylus; species Eleutherodactylus coqui. The sequence goes on from NC_089840.1 coordinate 247,912,783, forward strand.
TGATTGCTGCTAGGATGCTGCAACAAATTGCTTTCACTTATTTTCTTCACCAAGAGTTGTACCATCAAGACAACCCCTAAAACACTTGATTATAACAGCCGATCACCAGGAGAAGCGTTATCTAGCCACATTCTATCCCATACAGTTCATAAATATATGAGTAACCATGTAATACATAGCCAGGCTGAGTCCACCAGAGGCAGAGACACTCTTACTTGCCAGTTCTCTACTGTAGCTTTAAGGGAGGAGGTCCCAAGCAAGGACTTCCCCTCTCTATGCTGCTGATGCATCCACACTGGGCATGTGGACATGGGTTGTTTTGTTGAGATAACTTTCCAAACAGAGGAAAATTAATGCATAGACTAATGATGGGATCTGCTACTGCGTATCATCACAGGCCACCAAACACGTTAGCATGTAGTCTTGAGAACCTGCTGGAAGACTCTTTGCTGGATAACTTGTTTATGTTTAGTATATTTTTATTAAACTTTTATGTATTTATGCACATAAACAGAAGAACATTTTTTACATATAGCAGGTCTCGCAGGACCTCAGCAATGGCTTATAGATTCAGAAAAGGAATGTTGTATCAAATAGGGCAACAAAGGCCTCTGCTATAAGTCCTCCCGGTACATCCTGTAGAAATTGCACATACGTAATATGAAACCATGGCACCAGACCCGTGGGTCTAATAATTCTGTATGCTTGCAATAGAAATACAGTTTGCAAACTTCTGAAGCCATAAAAAGAAGTAGAATATAGAAAATTCAGGATATACAAAAGAAGGCATAAAGGGTCTTGGGAAAAAATAAATAAAATAAAATAAAGGAAAAGGGATGGGAGGGGAGATAAAATGAATTAGCAGAAAGTGAGAGAAACCCTCTAGTAACGACCAGCTGTTTAACACCCCACCACACATCATCGGGGTAAGGGGTCTACTCTAGTGCCTCCTCATAGATCCCTCGAGGCCTGTCCTCCTCCCAACCCGCTATATTTTGTAACTTGGGTGAGTCACGGTATGCGTTTCACAGTACCCAGGCACGACCACTTGAGCACATTGCCTCAGAACCTTCGTTACCCAGCTCCTCTATGTACATTAATTGGTTCCTGAACAAATTCCAGAGTCGAGGGGTGATGTTACACCGCCAGTGGCGTGGGATCACAGCCCTGGCCGCGGTGAGGAAATGGCGTAAAAGTCCTTTTTTAATCGTAGCGAATGGGCCCGCTATGTGATGTACATGTATGTCATACAGGTGCGGGGTATGTATGAACAGAGATCGCAGGGCAACCTCTCTTCATATAGTGCGGGCCTCAGCGGCTATTAACTCTTTAAATGTCGCTGTCAATTCTGACAGCGGCATTCCCATACGCCCCCCCCGTGTGAGATCGCAGGGAGCTGTACGGGTGTCATGGCAGCCGGGGTCCTTCTGAAAGGCAACATGGCTGCCTTAGCAGACTTCCTATCAAGCCATCCCCGTGGAGTGGCTTGATAGACTGACTGTCAAATCGCAGTATGATGCAATGCTGTAGCATTACATCATACTGTAGGAGCAATCAAAGCATCGCTTGTTGTGGTCCCCCAGGGAAAGGCTACAAAAAAAAGTAAAAATAAAATCAATAAAGTTTTATTCATTGTAAAAAAAGAAAAAAGTAATTGAAGTTTAAATCACCCCCCTTTTGCCATATCTATAATAAAAAAATCAAAATAAAAAAACAAAAATACATATTTGGTATCGCCGCATCCTTAAAAGTCTAATCTATCAAAGTAGCGCATTATTTGCCCCGCATGGTGAACGTCGTCCGAAAAAAAAATAACTCCAGAAATGCACTTTTTCAGTCACCCTGTCTCCCAGAAAAAATGCAATAAAAAGCAATCAAAAAGCTGTATGTATTCCGAAATACCAACATAAACTACAAGACATCCCGCAAAAAACGAGCCCTCGCATAACTATGTCGATGGAAAAATAAAAAAGTTATTGCGCACAGAAGATGGCAGCAGAAAATAATTTTTAAAAAATTAAATGTCTTGGAAAAAAAATAAAAGTAGCACAGCAAAAAAAAAACTTTACAAGTTTGGTATCGTAGTAATCGTACTGACCCATAGAATAAAGTTATCATGTCATTTTTGTTGCAGTTTGTGTGCCGTAGAAACAAGACGCACTGAAAGATTGCGGAATGTCGCTTTTTTTTATTTTACTCCACTTAGAGTTTTTAAAAAAATTTACATTATATGGTACATTAAATTGTACCTTTGGAAACTACAACTCATCCCGCAAAAAACAAGCCCTCATACAGCGACGTCGATGGATAAATAAAGGAGTTCCGATTTTTTAAAAGGGGGGAGGAAAAACGAAAATGGGGAAAAAAAGGGCTGCGACAGTAAGGGGTTAAAGTAATGTGCAGGCAACCTAATTGGCAGGGTCTGGAAAAGATATAGAAATTTTGGGGCCATATCCATTTTTAATACATTTATTTGCCCGAACCAGCTGAATTGTTGAACAGCATACCTGTTCAGCTCCTTTGTCACTCTCTCCAGCAGAGGAACCTAATTAAGATGGTATAAAGAGGAAGCATCTGCCGCTATATGCACCCCGAGGTATTGGATGGAGGTTGAACGCCATTTAAGATCAAATTGATCCGCTAAGTCTGCTACCTCACCAGGTGGGAAAGAGATATTCATGGCCTCTGATTTGTGCAGATTAACTCTGAATTTGCTCAAGTGCCCAGAATTAGAAAACTCTCGAAGGATCGCCGGAAATGAAATGTGTGACAGGGAAATGAATAAAAGAAGGTCATCTGCATACAAGGCCGTCTTACTGGTTTAGGTCCCAATCTGCAGCCTGTCTTATAGGTCTGGGTCCCAATCTGCAGCATTTGTTCCTCACTGCCACAGCCAAATGCTCAATAACAATGGCATAGAGGAGAGGGGACAAAGGGCAGCCTTGCTTCATCCCGTTCCTAATAGGTACTCTGTCAGACAGGAGGCCATTCACCCGGATCTGCGCCGACGGGTTTCATACAAAGCCAAGATCCAGTTCAGGAACTTAGGCCCCAGACCTAAGTGCGTCAGCGAGGAACTCAGAAAGTCCCAGCTAACGCGGTTAAAGGCCTTCTCTGCATCCACCGAGAGGAGGCAAAATGGCTTCGACAACTGCAGGGTCTGGCTAATCAGTAGGAGGGTCTTGTTGGTATTATCCCTGGCTTCCCGCCCCCTTATAAATCCCACTTGATCATTATGTATATGGGTCGACAGAATGGGAGCCAACCTGCCTGCTAGAACCTTGGAAAATAGCGTAACGTCTAAATTAATGAGCGAAATGGGACTGTAACTGGAGCATACCCCTGGATCTTTCCCTGGCTCAGGGAGCACTGTGATATGGACCATAAGCGACTGAGGAAGGTAAGGAGCTGAGGGCGATATTTGGTTAAATGTCTCTTGCAAAATAGGAGGTTTTCCTGGAATTGTTTAAATAAATGGGGGGGTGAACTCATCCGGGCCAGGGGCTTTCCCTATCAGTGAGGCCTTAATGGCCTTGCTAATCTCCTCTGCCATGAACTCAGACTCCAAGGCCTCTCTAGTCTCTCCCAAGATACTCGAGAGAGCTGTCTTTCATATGTAGTCATCAATCCTATATTTCTGGTTGACAGGGGGCATATCAGCTATGTTATATGTATGTTACAGAGTCCATGATAAGAAGCCCTAAACACCTGTGTGATTTCCTTGGGGTCGTGTTTCTTTTCGCCTGTATTGTCCGCTATGTGGAGTACTACGGGAGCTTAGCCCTACTGTGGAGATAGCGCACCAGTGAGCGTCCAGATTTATTGGCATGCTCGTAAGATTAGCGTTTCAGGCTGTCCCTGAACTGCAAGTATTTTTGGTCTAGGATGTGCCTCAACTCCTCTATGGTGTTCAGTAATTCATTCTAAGTGTGTAGGATTCTTGACCGATTGAACAGTGTCTCCAGGTTTGCCAACTTGGCCAGTAGACAAAGGATTGTGGCTGCCTCTTTCCGGTTTAGGTGCACCCTGTGCTTGATGATGACCACCCTTAGGACAAACTTAAGTGCTTCCCACTAGACCGGTTTAGATGTTGTGTCAACTGAGTGATCATTAAGGAAGGTTTCAATGGTGCTACGCAAGTCTGCACAACACAGTGAATCCTTTAAAAGATTGTCCTTCAACCTCCATGACCAAGGCCTCTGTGGAGCCTCCAGGACCGTCAAGGTGAGAAGAATTGGTGCATGATCTGACCATATTGCTCACCCAATGGATGCAACTGGGCTCCAAGTCAGAGCGTGATGACTCGTGACTATAAGGTCAATGCTACTATGTGAACAGTGTCCCGGGTAGAAATAAGAGCAGTCCCGCTCTGAGGGGTGGGTCACCCTCCAGATGTCCACCAGTTGGAGCTGCCTAAGAACCTTATGAAAAAGCTGAAGTCTGATTGCTCCTCTAAAGAGGGTTCAGGGCGGTCTGCAGGGTGTCTGGTGAGGGGGATCACCCCTATCAATTGAGGCTGCACCCCTTGCTGTATCCCTTCCACCATACCTCCACTCCGGTGCTGTGTGCTTCCAGGAGGCTGGGCTGCTCTCCCTCCTGTAATGGCTGCCTGCTGCTATGTGGAGCCTGTTGCCATGGAGCTGGAGGGACAACCATCTGTGTCTTGCTCCTGACACTCGCTCCTGCTGCTGCTGCCGTTCCCTGTGAGTGCAATGGTGGAGGAGCGAGGGGAGCCCTCATCCACTGCATACTGCTCCAGAGCGGTGCTGTCCCTGTAGCCCCTCCTCCCGCCTGCTACCAGCGCCATCTTCTTCCTTTTCCCAGCCGGGCCCAGACCGCTGCTCACTGAAGAGGAAGGCACTGATCCCCTGGCCCGTGGGGGCCCATGAGTGGACTCCTGGATGCCGCTGCACTCTGCTCTACTTGCTGCTGCCCATGTTAGTTCTGTGGAGGTGAGTATAGCCACACGGCAGGCTGTCAGCGCCTCAAGTAGCTGGATCTCTCAAAGCTTGCTGCCGCTCTCCCCCATGGCCAGACCATGCCTCCTGGATAACTTTTTTAAAGGGTACCTATTAGCAATTCCAAGCACTGAAAAATGCCTACAGCTACAGAACACTCCACCAGAAAGCGAAAGACGACAGCACACGCCAAACCTCAATATGGAGAGGGAGGAAACCACTGGGCAAGAAACTGCGCGCTTCTTTACCAGTCCTGGATCCACTAGAACCGGAAGTAGCAAGAACCAATATAATGGAAGAGAAGCAGCATCCACGGATATTTATCTCAACGCTTTAATTCATCCAGCATAAAACAACGTTTCAACCATGATATGGTCTTTGTCAAGAACTTGACAAAGACCATATCATGGTTGAAACGTTGTTTTATGCTGGATGAATTAAAGCGTTGAGATAAATATCCGTGGATGCTGCTTCTCTTCCATTATATTGGTTACAGCTACAGAACATTAATGTAGAGCTGATTCCAAAACATATCTGGATATAGTTCCTAGACAAGGCATAATAGTGATTGAATGGTCCAGTGGGTGGGCTGACTGTCTCTGCTGTCTAGAGCTTGTTTTATTACCCTGAACTTCTCTGCCTCTGGAATGTAGATGGCGCCTCTGATGTCATCCACTGGATGATCAAAATGTTGTGCATGCGCAATGTTATAGTAATAATATATGTATTCTATTTTTAGAGATGTACCTCCCCCCCAAAAAAAAAATAAGCCCTACCTACACTACATGAAAAAAGGGACGGGGACGGGCACGGTGCATGCGAGGTAAGTTTTAAGACACCCCCTGAAAATGAGACACTGTGCCTCTTTTTGGGCAAAAATTAATGTAAGACAGTGTCTTATTTTCAGGGAAACCCAGTATATATAGCTATTGGTATACCTTCCTTCGTAAATAACAGCATCTAAATGGGTAACTTGCTTAGTATTGTACGCTGGTATGTACACGATGCTTCTCATAACTCCCACACTTCTTTTCCAGAGTAAAGGCTGTCTGAGAGCTCGCTGGGGCTACTCATCCCCCCACCTTTGCATTTTTAGAATAATGAAAACAATATATGTTTAATTTCTTCTTGCTTAGTTAGAAATCACATGTTTTAGTAACACACACCTTAAGGCAGGGGTGTCAAACTCATTTTCACCGAGGGCCACATCAGACTAATGGTGACCTTCATAGGGCCGATTGTAAGGCCACCTGCAGACGGCCGGGTCGGATCCCGCTGTAAGAATTCTCGCAGCGGGACCCAACCCGAGCCCCTGCAGGAACCAGCACGGCACTCACCTGCTCCCGCGGCTCCGGCTCTGCGATGTCCCGGCTGCCCTGCACAGTAATAGAGCATGCCCGCGATTTGTTTTCCGTGCGAGATTTCGCGCAGACAAATCGCAGCCGTCTGCATAGGATTGCGTTTTCTAACACAATCCTATGGCAGCTTCCACGGGCGGCAATTCTGCGGGAAATCCCGCCGTGGAATTTCCGCCCGTGTGCCGGAGGCCTAAGACAGTGCAGTAAGGGCTCGTTCACACAAGCGTATTTGCGTACATAATATGCAGTGAATAGAAGCCATTGATTTCAATCAGTTCATTGACATGATGTATATTTTCATACAGCATGACCTATTTTATTGTGTACTACACACCCCAATAGACCATTAAAGAGAATGGGCCGTGCAAATACGTAGTGAATGCGCAGGAAACCTATGTATTCACTGCATATTTGTGCACCAATTTAGTGGGCCCACCTGCGTTCCTTTTTACGTACGCAAATATACAGGTATAAGCGATTTTTGATTGAGCAAATACGCAGCGCATTTGTGCGACCGAAATACAATTACACCCATGTGAGCCCTAATACTGACCCTGATAGTGGCCCCAGTAAAAATAACGACCCCCACAGTGGCCCAATTAGTAATATTAACCCCCATAGCAACGTTATAATAATAAGCCCACCCCCCAGTAATAAGCTCCCCCCTCAGTAATAAGCCCCACTCAGTAATAATAATAAGCCCTCCTCAGTAATAAGCAGCCCCCCTCAGTATTAAGCAGCCCCCCAGTAATAAGCAGCCTCCCCCCAGTAATAAGCAGCCTCCTCCCCCAGTAATAAGCAGCCTCCCCCACCCAGTAATAAGCAGCCCCCCCCAGTAATAATAAGTAGCCCCCCCGCAGGAATAAGCAGCCCCCCCCCCACAGGAATAAGCAGCCCCCCAGTAATAAGCAGCCCCCCTCCCAGTAATAAGCAGCCCCACCCCCAGTAATAAGCAGCACCCCCCAACCCATATACTTACCTCTTCCTGTCAGCGCCGCTCCCCCTCTGCTTGCCCTGAGCCCGGGTGCACACTGACGTCCGTGTGTAGCCAAGTGGAAGGTCCCCACTGCTCATTTCCACATCCCAGAGCCAGAGAGGGGTGGGATTATCTCCTGATAGGAGGAATGGTCTGGCCCACCCATTGGACTGTCCGACCACTAGTAGCATGCAATGGAGGCAATTTTAAAAGGCTTCTTATGTTATGTCCAGGAACTATTTGGATCCAGCTTTACTTCACTGTTCTGTAGGTGCTTTTAGGTGCTTGGAACCAGTAACAGATTCCCTTTAAAGCATTAAGGAGAACCTGTCATGTCCTTATGTCAGTAAAGCCAGCTGCCTACTTTTCTTGTCTATACTCAATCCCATTCCATATGGGCTCTTCTTCCTGTGACTGTGCCAAGTGGAAGGTCCCCACTGCTCATTGTCAATCAAGTCTGACCTTATCCCTTGATAGCGAGTGGTCGGGATGATGGAACAGGAATGAGTATAAATAAAATAAAGACACCGTTAGAATCAGTGGGACCACAGCTGAAAAGCTATGAGACCAGCACGTTGACCTTATGACATGATAGGTCTTCATAAAGTGTCAAGTTAAAGTTTGCTAAATTTGTAAAGGTGGCAGAATTGTAGCATCAAGTTACACATCTTAAAAAGTGTCAATGTTACTTTAACACTTTGCAATCCAATTTTGGATTTAGGGTTTCCTAGGGGGCTTTCTTTTTCTGCCATTATACAATGGCGCCATCTGCTGGCTGTAGCCAGTACTGCGGCATGGAACATGCTGGAGAGGCCCCCGACAACAGAGCGGCCAGTAATCTACAGTAAGAATACCCTGCCGGACGTCTTCCGACATCGGAGCTGTACAGCCTGCAATCAGAATGTCTTTAGACGTCAGACACTGGATTGGAAAGGGTTAAACATTCTATCATGTGAGAATCAAGTGTTCTAGGTAATTTGGAGCATCAATTGTAACACAATTCTTAAAATGTTTCTCTACTAGAATCCCTAAAAAATATAGAGTATATAATAATGTAATAATATCAATGACGTTGGCTATAAAATATAGAGTATACAATAATGTAATAATATCAATGACGTTGGCATTGAATGTAGAGGAATTGCATCTGTCCACAGGCAGATGGCAGTACAAACTTGAATTTGAAGGAAACCCTTTCGCCCTTCATCTGTTATATCGAAATGCTCCATATTTGGGGTATATTTGGTATTGTGAATTCTCTGCATACTGAAATTATGAATATCTTACCATTTTTTGTCACCGGCTGACTAACATTGATAGCTGCAGATGTTTATACATCCCAAGAGAAATTTGCTTGCAACATTAAATTCAACATTTTTCATTCTATCAGCTTTTCAGAGGTTCTATATCCCCAGATATTCAGACTATACTCAAAAAATATTGTAATTGTCTCTCCCAGCCACAACAGGTAGGCTTCTCATAGTAAAAGAGAGCCAGCGATGTTCTGCACATAATAATCTGGACATATTGAATTGTAAAGGAAGAATAAACCTAATCAATACAGAGAATGAACAGTAGAATGATTGTTATAGAATGTCAATATTTAGATGACATTTCCTGGATGAATGACTGAATCAGTAAATTTGCTTAAAAACGTTCCTATGTTAGGGAGATCTGCCACTTCCAGCTGACGCCACCTATATTTCTTGAGTAAATACCGCTTTGTGTTTCCTGACCGGCACGAAAGCTGACAATGCTAATTTAAAGGGAGTCTGTCAGCTTGAATAGTCTGTCCAAACTGCAGACATGATGTTATAGAGCAGGAGGAGCGGAGCAGACTGATATATAGTTCTATGGGGAAAGATTCAGTAGGACTTGTATTTTATTCATTTATATCTCTGCTCATTCTGAGCTGAACAGTCCAGTGGGCGGAGCTATCAGTGATTGACAGCTGTCTATGACTGTACATACAGGGTAGGACTGCCCACTGGACTCACTAAACTCAGAATGAGCAGGCTTGTAAATGAAAAAAATGCAAGTTAAGGCCCATTTAGAAACAACATTTAAAATTCCCTCAAAGTCGACTTTTGAGCGATAACTGTTGTGTCTAAATGCACGGCCATTGTGCAGTTTTCATGCACGATTTGCTCCTCGCTCAATTCCTGTTTTCTTGAATTGATCGATGAACTCTTATCAGTGGTGGAGGCTGTTATCACAGTCGACAGCGCTGATACGATTCTTTCAGCTTGTGTCCCGCTGGTAGTTCATAGCGGGACGTGAGCTGTAAGAGCGGAGAACAATACAGCTGTTTGCTTATGCAGAACAGCCGTATTGTTCGCCGAGTGATAGCAGCAGTGTCTCGCTCCGCCTGCATAGCTCTTTAGTAGCTACTTAGCTACTATAGACTATGCAAAAATGATCGCTCAAAACTGTCACTGAAACTATCGTTTTAGCGACTTTTGAGTGATCATCTGTCAGTGTAAATGGGGTAATATACTGAATCTTTTCCTACAAAACTATATATCAATCTGCTCAGCTCCTCCTACTCTATAACATGATGCTTGGAGAATGGCCTGAATTTTCCATATTACAGGATGCCTTTAAATGGATTTCCCAATGAATCACTTATATATGGGATATGTATACACAAAATGGTAACTTTATTAGATTCACCCTCTAGTAGCACATTGGCCTTCAGAATTCAATCAATTTATCGTCATGTCCATCCACAGGTATCAGACAACCCAAGGTGTGCCGAAGAAAATATTCCCCACACCATTGCACCACCTCCACCAGCCTGAACTGTTGACAGCTAATAGGAAGGATTCATCGACTCATGCTGCTTGCGCCAAATTCTGAACCTCATCAGCTTGGTGCAACTGAAAATTGGATTAATCTGACCAGGCAATATTATACCACCATTCAGTGATGCAGTTTTTGTGCTCTGAAGTTTTGCCTGCCTGTTTCACTTAGGCCTCCTTCAAACGAGCGACAACGTCGCGTTGCTACAATGCTACGAATCGCATGTATGTGAAGCTAATGCTTTCCTATGGCTTCCTTCACACATACGATGTTTTGTAGCATGCAACAACCTGACACAAAAACCTCACTGGTCCAGTAATATGCCCTTGACGCACCAGATTTTGTAGTCCATGTTTCACTATGGAGCCTTCCTCTCTGTTGCATCGCATGAAAACGTGATTTTCGTGCAGTGCGATGCAACTTTTACAGTAGGAAATCCTACTGTCAAAGGAATAATCTGAAACCTGGCTGTAAGAAAAAAATTTAAAAAACCCATACATCACCTCTCTGACGTTGTCAGCCTGGCCGCATCTTCTTCCCGGGTCCCAGGTACTATTCTCCTTCATCATCTTCTGGTCGGGGATTGAAAATCCCCACCTCCTGGAAGCGCTGTCTGTGATTGGCTGATGCTTAGCCAATCACAGTCAGTGCTCGATAAACCAATCACAGCCATTCATCGAGTGCTGGCTGTGACTGGCTAAGCATCAGCCAATTATAGCTAGTGCTTCAAGAAGGCAGGGATTTTCAAGAGATGAAGAAGACAAGTGGAACGGGGTCCCAAGAAGAAGCAGCAGCTGAGCCACAGACAGCGCGCCTAGGTGATGTATGCTTTTTTTTAAAAAAAAATTCCTGCAGTTAGGGTATATTTTCAGGGTAGGGCTTATACATAAAGGCGTCCTGCCCCCCACCCTCCCGAAATTCCTTGCATGTGGTGCTACAAAGTCGCGAGACTTTGTAGCACAGCATGCGACTTTGTAGCGCTACAAAATTGCAGTATTACCGCGAGAAAACACAGCGATATTGTATGGTGCAGCGATGCGATTTTCTCACTGTAATGCTGTGTCCTCCGTGTGAAGGAGGCCATGTGAGGGCGGCTTGTATCAGACATGCTGTTGATTCGAATGTGGTTAAACTGCTAGCAGATGTTGTACTTGGTTTAAGGAAAATGTGTTACACAAACAGTTTTTGATCTAACATTTGCATAACCAAGTTCACTTGATCTGTGATCAAAGGTTAAACCTATAAGAAATGTATCGCACACGGTGATTGGTGACCGTGGTCAGGTGATCTTCCAAGCATTGATTAGGGTTGTAGAAACATGGCCACTACCAGCAGGTGGAAAAGTCACCCAGGAAAAGTCTATCAGGCTATCAGCTGAGTCCTCCATCTTGGATTTGGCTGCTAAAACAAGTTCAAGTAGCTTAATCCGCCAAAATCAGGGGATCAAATTGAGCCTAGATTTGGACCAAGATCATGGGATAAACCGTGCTGATGCAATATTTTTCAACTCTTGTTGATTTCAGATCAAAACTTTAGTGCAACCAGCCTTTAGATAGTCATAGCAGTCGAACTGTTCAATTGTTATAGCCCATCCGTGCTAAGGAACGACGAGCTATGCATTCAGACATAATAGCTGGAGCACCAACATTGTATTTTCTTTCAATTTGCTTGTCTGTGCACTGCCTGTCCTTCAGAGTGATTCTTGACATTCTCATTTGACCCCTTTCGTTGATGAATTGTTTACGTCCACAGGATCTTCTTTCACTGGATGTTTTTCCTTGATCACATCATTCTCAATATGCTCTTAACACTGTCTCATGAGAAAACCCCACAAGGTTGCCAGTGAAATTGTGGCCTTGGTTAGTCTAACACCAATGACCAGGCCTCATTGGAAGTTGCTCAGATCATTAGATTTTCCCATTCTAATGTGTATTCACACTGAAACATCTGGCATCCATGGAAATCTTGCTCGTTTGCTTTTATACTGCACTCATGGGTCTAATTTTCATACATGGAAGCTCCAATTGTGGAAGCGCAAATATCTCAAATATCATGGTCATTCAGTTTAATGCCATATACAATTTGGAAAACGTTAAGGATTTCAGTATGTTGAGTGGCTCTGAAGGGCAACCACAAAGTGGACTTAAGGATCTCAGGATGTTGAGTGGATCTGAAGGGCAACCACAAAGTGGACTTAAGGATCTCAGGATGTTTTGAGTGGATCTGAAGGGCAACCACAAAGTGGACTTAAGGATCTCAGGATGTTGAGTGGATCTGAAGGGCAACCACAAAGTGGACTTAAGGATCTCAGGATGTTAAATGGGTCTGTAGGGCAATCACAAAGTGGATGTAAGGATCTCAGGATGTTGAGTGGATCTGAAGGGCAACCACAAAGTGGATGTAAGGATCTCAGGATGTTGAGTGGCTCTGAAGGGCAACCACAAAGTGATAGGTGCTCACTTGGAGGAGTGTGGATATCGGTGAGCTCTACTGTCTACTACCGGTAGTTGCCATTCTACTTTTGTTTCAATGGAGACAACGCAATCATGGGAATTGAATCAAGGTTGTTATTTTTAGAAAGGTTTGTTTTAATTACTCTGTTTGGGAACTCTGAGTTAATAAACGGGTGCCACTTGTTCAGAACCCACATATATTAGTCAGAGCAGAAAGTGGTTAACAAACGCACCTATCATTATGGAGGTACAAAGTAACTCAATGCTTTACAGGGACAGACCATTGATTTCAACTGGAACTATGTAATGCTTCATTTCCTGTGTCGTGGTGCAGAAGGGATATTAAACACTTGCTGCTGGGTTTTCCCATAGATCACAGATGATTTCTGGGGGTCTATTCGTGAAACCCTTCTAACAAAAAGGATTGGTGATCATCCCATAAGAAATGACTCTGAAGCCATTCTAAAGTCAAACTCAAAAAGGGTTATCTTCTGTTGGACCTTTAGGGCCCATCATTTTCTCGAAGTCTGGAGACACCAGAGAATCCTTTGGCAATCTGGTGATTCAGTTCCACTTTGTGTTTGTTGTTTCGTAAGATCTAATGAAGGGCTAAGTACAACCCTAAATTGCATGATCAATTATTACCTGGCCACAATTAAAAACAGCTGTCTGAATTCTTGCTTGAATTATGAATTCTCTCCATTGGAAATCTTTGCATCAAACAGCATTTGTCTTTACCGTTTGGCTCATCATGTCATACTCCTAAAATGAGTGATATTGAAACTATTATATTCAGTGCCAGAATGATGCCGCTAAGCTTGGTCATGCCCAAAGATGGAAAACAATTGAGTCTATCTATTCTGTTGAATCTGCATATGATATTCTTCATTTTTTTCAGAACTGAACATCAATGTCACAGATGGTGAGATCCTGTTGAGTTGTAAGTAGTGTTAAATGTCTTCTATACCCTGAAAGAAATGGAAAGGTAGGTATAAATGCTGAGAGTGTGAAGAAATACTTCTCTGGAGGTAAAGAATGGCGATATAAAGAAGACAACAAAATCCATATACAGGCTACTCACTTAATTTTCAGTCATTGTTACAAAGCTTGTATAAAGAGTCTAACATTGACTTACAGGAATGCTGCCTTCCAATAGGTGGTGCGGCAGAGATATTGTTCCATCTCCCTTATTTGCATATTACCCAGAGGAGCATGCGTGGCCTTATAAGTTCCTCACTCACTCACCTTCTAGGTGCTCTCCCTAAGGAGAAAAGATAGCATTCCTAACCCACATAACAGTGGCAGCAAAAAAATAAAATCACTCTTACAAAGTCAAGCTGAATCTCATCTAAATAGGCAAAGGGTGATAAAAGAGGAATGGATGTTGGAGAATAAGTTGCATGATAAGATAATTCTTTTCCTTCCATGTTTTTTAATGCATAAGCAATAGGTAAATTAATTTAAATAAAAAACTCCCGAACTCAATTCTTTGGTGCTAACCATATGATGGAGACATGAAGGTGGGAGCAGCTCCTAACTATCCATCTCCAAAGCACCGTTTCCAGAGACGTCGCTGACAAACTATAATAAAGCATACGCTTGACATGATCAGTATAGGATTTCTGATTCCTAATAAAAAAAATGCCCTACTACTTTGTTTTTACAGCTCCTATGCAGTCTTACATGTCTCCATGGTTACAGACTACAAACAGACCCTGTGTAGTCTGATGCAGCCGTCATCCATTCAGGGCTGGACCTGGCTGGTGACTGGTCCCCTCTAGAGTAGCAGTGTCATATAATGCAGTGTCATGTAATCTTCATTCAGATGATCATATGTGAGTTGCGTATGAGACTCTAAGGTTCAACTCACATCAGACTGCACACAGACACGTAATCCATACGCTGCCATACATGGACCACAAATGGATGGAATTATGGCCATTTAAATAAGACCTTATTACCAAGTGATATTGCTGATGTCAACAGGATCAGCCAACAATCTACTATCCTCCGATTTTGACATTTACAGACAGAAGGGGCATCTGAACTCCACACGAGGAAAGCAGAACTCTTAGGCCTCATGTCCATGGGCGGGTCGGATTCCACATGTGGGAGCCCGCAGGGGAATCCTACCCTGCCCGCGGCCGAGGACCCTGCTTACCTGTGCGGGCCTTCTATTTTCTGTACTACGAATATACTAAATTCAAGTGTGGATGCCCATGGTTTCCTATGGGAGCCCCTAGCGAATTCCGCAATTCAAATCTGCCTGTAGACATGAGGCCTTACCCCGCAGCTGACCTTATACTTTAGATAATGAGCATTTGGGCAACCGCTGTTACTCCTGACACTCTTTGCCCCTCTTTCCCCCGTCACCATATGCAAGTTTGTGACTTGACCATATTCTTTATAGGAAGAGGGCTGTAAGCCACTGACAGATGCCTCTGGAAACAGTTTGTCTCCTTCATAACAAAGGATCGGGCATGTTGAAATTCAACATGTCCACCCCTTCTTTTCCCCAACATATGTTGTTAAGGGAGAGTCTGGGCACTCTGATGCATGTTTGATGGTTGAGTAGTCCCACCGATGTTGGTGGGTGCAGCCAACATTAATCTTATGTGTATGGCCACCATAAATAACTATCTGAAGCATCATAATCACCTTAAAAATCCCTTCTTACTTGTAGGGTTTGGTGGATGGGTCTATAATTTGGACCCGCACTTCTGCCCTCTCTCCTTGCTAATCAACTGACAGGTAAGAGAACAAAGGAAAGGAAGTAATATCGGCCTGCAACATCAGATTACACAGCGTTCAACCTGTAGACACCTACTGTACCTCTGCATAGCTGCTTTAGACACAAAACAGTAGAAGATTTTTAATCAAAACTATTGATCTATGGCAATACAGTTTGTGTATCAATAGTTCTGTCAAAGCAGTGGTATTATCAATGTAATACACTGACGTGGGATAGCAGTAAGTATATTGATTATGAAGTGAAGTGGATTCATTCTCATTGCATGGTTGGGTCCACTGGTCTACCTCAACATGTCATTGACTGATGCCCGCTTTGTTTCACTGCTTGGTAACTATTTACACCCCTTCATGAACTTCATGTACCCCCACAATGATGGGATATTTCAGCAGAATAATGCACCATGCCATTGAGCCCAAGTTGTCCAGAATCAGTTTGAGGAGCATTCTGGATTGTTCCTACAAATGGTGTGGCCTTCATATTTGCTTGACAGGAGCCCAACCAAGCATTTATGGGATGGAATAGTGGTCCATTCACATCCAACTTCTTGCACCTACAAATACCATAGAGCTGTTATTGACCATCCAGACAGCATGGCTCAACATCCCGCCAGACGTCTTCTATCTACCTGCAGAATCAATGCCATGTTGAGCTGCAGCACTTCTCCAGCCTAGAGTGGGTCCTACATAATATTAGGTCTTGTCCCATGATTTTTGGCATAGCAGTAGAGTTCTCCTTCAACTCATATATTATACGGTTTTAACATATTTTCAGCCTAACTTTGAAAATTGTAAATGACTTAGCAGTTGTCCACGAGGAGTCGAATACTTTTTGTGATGTGTGTGTAAGATGATATTATGCAGACATGCTGTCAAGGTAATAAATGAGAGTCTATAGCTTACCAGTTTATCTCATGACTCCAGGGCATTGCACTAGAAGTTAGCACCGGTACAATGTCATTTTTTGCTAGAATTACCCCTATCTGTTTACCTTCCATCTCTCTGCAAGGTGCATTGAGGGACAACCTTCACCCTGACTTTCAATCTTCCCCATTAGGATTATTTAATGTATTTTATACATCTGAAATGCAATGCAAAACGCCATTGATTTCACCATCCTGCAAGTGTTTTCATCTTCTGCTTAGAATGCCAATCAGCTCGCCGTTCCCATAACGATTAGGTTGTGAACGTGTTTTGATTCATCACTATTTGCAGCGTATGTTGTTGCCATAGCAATCTGGGTCAACGCAACTTGACAGCTGGTACCTGCGTCTGTGTGATGAGGTTATGATTGAAACCTTTCCAATCAGATTTGTTTATTTGAAGCATTACTAGACGGCAGAAGCGTCTCTTCTTCATTGAAGAAATTATCCATCAGATACCACGGCTATCGTCTAACAGAAGTTATACTACAGGGCTTCGGCTCCTCTGTTACCAAAGTTACTGGAAGCAATTGAGTTGCAAAGACGTACGTTGTATTCTGATGACTCATGGCCGTCCCCAGATGAAGGCGTCTCATGCATATGTCAGTATTTCCCTTGATAATGCTACAGATGTAAAAACAATCTAAATATATTACCGCCTTGGATCAAAGTACATTTCAAAAGTCTGTAGCTTGAAAAAAAGTGACGAGTCGTGAGAGGAAGGAGCTTCTTCCGTTGTCCATCTGTCAAGTCTTCGACAGCATGACATTGGCCCATTTTATAAAATAATCACCAGTGGAAGGGGCATTCATAAGATAAGTGCAACCATTTTCTAGAAAAAAAACAGCAAAGGGGTCTTTTCCTAAAATTTCCCGATGTTGGGTGGCAGAAAAATGATCAGTTGGGTCCCAAATGCCATATTGAGTTAATTGTACATATACCATGTTTCCCCGAAAATAAGACCCTATCTTATATTAATTTTTGCCCCAAAAGAGGTGCTAGGTCTTATTTTTGGGGGATGTCTTATTATACTTACCTAGCAGGCTCGGTCCAGGTCCCTTCCGAGCTCTCTGGAGCTCTGATGTGCTGAGCCGTGGCATTGATTGGCTAATCATAAATCCCACCTCCACAACGCAATGGCTGTGATTGGTTCTTTGAGCACTGCATTGATTGATTCTCGAGCGCTGCTCAGCCAATCAGAGCCATCGCTTCCTGGAGGTGGGATTTAGGAATCCTGTAACCAGCAAGTTATCTTCTGTGGGTGAATGAAGACTGCATGATGCCCAGCGGAGCTCTGGACAGCAGCAGGAGAACCCTGACTAGGTAAGTATTCCTTTTTTTTTTTTACGTAATGCTGCTAGGGCTTATTTTAGAGGTAGGGCTTATATTTTAAGCCTCCCCAAAAATTCTGAAAAATCAGGGCTTATTTTTAAGGAAACAGGGTAGGACTGGGCAAATGTTTTAGGGAGATGTGGAAAAAATGCTGCCACATACTCATGGTTATATTGCTGGGTTCATGCAGGAGATATACAATTATTTATTTTTTTGATTTGTTTCCTAAATTTGATTGAATTGGTCACATAAAGTAGATTGGTAAAGAGTGACCAGAGTGCTTGTGTCTGTCCCACATATCTACTTTTTTGATTGTTTGTCAGTGGGATTTGATGCAGATGCAGTGCAAATCTGGTCACGTACATACGTGCCATAGATGTGACATTTATTCATCTTTGCATGACATTTGAAGAACATAACTCAGCCAATGCAAAATAGTTAAGTGGTTTGGAAAGACAAACATAAATTATTAATTGCCAGTAATTATCTGAGTCACTCGGTCTAGGTACACACGACCGTATTAATGGCTCCATGCATGAACCATTTATTAAGAGTCAGTCTTATGGGCTTAAAAAAAGTCCACCTTTTGAAAAGGCTTTCCATGTTCTGCATTTAATACACAGTGTATGCATATAGCCATGTGCATGAGCTTGAACGTATGTGTTGCTTTGAATATGGATTGCAGAGGTTTTATGGTGTCCAATGGATGACTGTTTAACCAATGTTCCATCGAAGGCGCATGAGTGAGCTGGATGCCAGTGTAGGCTTCTACAGCTTGAGAGCACTGGTGAGCTTGATGAGTTCTGTGGAGTCTAGTAGGCTATGAGAGACGTCAGCCCAAAAGAGGCCAAGGCTGGTTGGGTGGTGCTCGACTAATTGTCAGGGGAGGCTACAAATAAGTCTAGGAGGGGCTGTATAGGACATCAGACTGGGAGAGACTGGAGACAAGTATGTAGCAGGAGGCTGGATGCCCTGAGGGCTATAGTGTGGCCTGGTTGGTTCAATTCTGTGGTGTAGTGGAATGAACGGAAGTGTTAGGAAGAGTTAGTTGAGGCTGTCTGGGATAGGGCTGCGAGTAGCAGTGACTTTCCTCCTATTTTGCATACAGAAAGCTATGCTATAAAGTTGAAGTATGAGTTATTGATTAGCGGTGACATGTTCTGGAAAGAGGAGGGAAGTTAACACTGTCCAGTGCCTCATGTGAAGCTAACATTACCTGAACGTCTGTGTGAAGTCAATACTGACCTGTGAGAGAGATTATAATTGCGATCCTATATCCTATAGACTGTTCAAGTTGTGCTGTGGAACATTCTGAAACATTCAAGTAATAATGCCATTTAAAGTGCATGGCAACTACTGAGCCAATGTGCCTTATATGAGATTTATAACTACAGGCCCTTTTACACGCTAAGATAATCTTTCAAATGATTTGCATAAAGTGTTAATGTCCATTAACACTTTATCTTCTTCATTTGCATGTAAAGGGACCTCCAGGGGCAGTTTGCAGAGCCCAGCTAGTGTTTAAACACACATCCAGCTGTGTAAACAGCTGCCATCACATTCCATTGTTCTCCTCTCCAGTCTATTGAAAGATGAGCAAAATACATTCAAATGGAATATATTTGCTCTGTCTTTCAGCTGCTGAATGATGGATTTTATGGGAAGTAAAATCCATCGTTCAAACTAAAAGTGCACGATACCCGCTTTTACATGTAACAATTATCGCTCATTTTCAGCCGTTTAGACGAATCTTGAGCAATAATCATTGCGTGTAAAAGAGCCTTATCAAGTGAGTTGTGCCACTGTTGTGTGAAGAAAGAAAAAGTAAAAATATTCAGTTTTAACAATTATGATGCGCAACAGTTTTTTAAAGGGGCACCACCGACTTAAATGCAACCCATGTATGTGTGACCGAAAAAAGGATCACCACCTTCAGCTGGTAAAGATGACGACAATGTATGCCAGACATACTATCACCAGTCAACTTGTGGTCTCTTGTTCTAGATGTTTTTATAGAAACAGAAACAACAATTTGCAGAGGTTTTAATTTTTCAGGAAATTTACAGTGGAAAAGTTGTACAGGATTAGAAAGTGGATGTTTTCTTTTATAATCGTGCCACGCCATACCAATGGTTATGTGTAGAGATGAGCGAGCACGCTCAGTTAAGGCAGTTACTCGAGCGAGCATCGCTCTTCTCGAGTAACTGCATTCTTGTCCGAGCAGGGGGGAGCGAGTTGGAGAGTGAGAGAGAACTCTCTCTCTCCCCCACTACACCCCGCCGCCCCCCGAGCCTGCTCGGACAAGGATGCAGTTACTTGAGAAGAGCGATGCTCACTCGAGTAACTGCCTTATCCGAGCGTGCTCGCTCATCTCTAGTTATGTGTAACTCAGTTGCATTAACATCTCACACATCTTGTGGACAGGGTGCCATTGTTTTTGGAAGAAAGTAGCAATGTTTTCTTAAGTCTTCTTCACGCTGGCGAGGGCGATATCGAACTGTGATTCATGGCCCGATATCACACTTACCCCCATGTGAAATTGAAGACAACCCCTTTAATTTCGAACTTCCCTTATACACTATACTGGAAGTTGGAAGATTATCCTTACTGCCTTGCTCTGAATTAGTTCAATTATGGGGAGAGTGTTCTGCATTCTCTAGAGATGAATAAATGGCCTTAAAACTGATGTTCTTTTAGTTATTAATGAAATGAATGCTGCCATTTTCTGCTTGACTACCATGTAATAGAAATCCACATTAGTTTTCACAGTGGCAAAACAATCACTCTGGGAAGTGATGCAATGCATTTAACAATTTGCAAGGCTTTCACTAAGCGTTTCCTATTTAGAGGTCACTCTGTGCCTATGTTGGAAAGAGCACGTCAGGAGTTACATGCCCCGTTCATACATCATTATTTTCACTTTTCAGGTACTATGCATCCTTCACTATAGCTGATATTTGTAGCATAGGGTCTAACGATAACATGGCCCCCATCTGGATTCAGGGCAGTCATTAGATCTGTGTTTGGAATTAAAGAGCTGTAATTGTTCCCGGTTGGCTCCTCTTGGCAGCTGAAGACGGACACAGACTTTAATAGACATCTATGCATCCGTCTTCAGCAACCAAGAGAAGCCAACAAACAATGATGACAGCCGAAGGGGCACAATGCCCGGGTGAGAGTGCATCCCCTTCAGTTCATTGATCAGCAGGGTTTGCTCTGACAAGTCAAAAGTTTTTTAAAGGTGTGATTACTTTTTAACAGATTTAACAGATTTTGGTTCAGATATAAAAAAAAAAACATGTACTGCATGACCTCAATTCTGGTTATTGCATTCTATTATGAACCAGAGACATGTAAAGAGAATTATGTAGTATTATGAACCAAAGTCAAGTAGTATCACAAATCGTGTAGTATCATGAGCTAAGGGTACTCATACTTATGCAGATGTACTCCTGGCATCAGCGCTTACATCCTGGGTGCTATGATGCCAGCAGTTCTGGACAGCAATGATGTAGTCTCTGATTGCAAAGCGACCTCCGCTATCAAGACAGACTCAGTGAATCGCAGGGCTGCAGAGCTGGATTGATGTCACTTAGAAGGCTGATTTATTGTTTTAACTGATTTAGCTCTTATTTTGGAACCTTAATGTGTAACCGGACAACCCCTTTAAAGGGGTTATTGCAAAATCTAAAGTTAGACCCTATTCATAGGAAAGGGGATAACTTTATGATTGGTGAGGGTCTCACCTCTGAGACCCCCACTAATC
The DNA here is from genome assembly GCF_035609145.1 of Eleutherodactylus coqui. NCBI lineage: Eukaryota > Metazoa > Chordata > Amphibia > Anura > Eleutherodactylidae > Eleutherodactylus > Eleutherodactylus coqui. Next base: position 247,934,099 of record NC_089840.1, read on the forward strand.
CTGAGAACGGGGGTCCAGTGGTCCCCCTCCTCCTTACTGCATCCCCTGCAGTGAGGAGGAAATTGAATGGAGCAGCTCTTACACCTGTGTAATGCTGCTCTATTTATCTTCAATGGACTGCCACTGCAGATGGGAGCAGAGACCCTGCAGTGACAAAAGAGGGAGACATGGGAGTCACATTCTCTGGGTCAGTGGGGGTCTGATTTGTGAGCCCACAACTGATCATAAAATTATTTTTTGATAACCCTTTGTTACTAGTAGTGCAGTATTCAGAAGCGCCTGCAGAAGGTGCTAGACAGGCATTTTGATAGCTGCAAAGAAAAATAGAAAGGGTTAACACCCTGGGTGTGGCAGGAGGGGACACAAAAGAGCCAGTTCCTGCCAAACTCAGGCGAAAAGAAAGCTGGCTGCTAGCCAGATGAGACAGCTTAGCAGAACTGGACAGGCTTCAAGCTTGAGGTCCAGGGTGGACCGGAGAGAGTCGGTGAGAGACGCCACATCAGGACTGGGAGCCTGAGGTCCCGTACATAACAGTTGTGGGAACTGTCAATCGTCTGAAGGAGGAAGACACCCTCCAAACACCCCGTGTAGTGACGGTGGCCCTGCGGGTGATGAACCCTGAGTGATGGATTTCGTCAAATTCTGGACTGCTGAATATGTTTGTGTGCTGTGAATAAGCCTCCTGGAGCCTGATTACATGTGTACGGTGCCATTTCCTGATGTTGAGGATGGCGATCCACTGGCGACTAACCCCCTTGCCACACCTTTTAAGAAAGAAAATCTTTTTTTGGTCACATGGAAACAAAAAGTTAAGCAAGCTGGGATACGTGAATGCATCAGTGCCGGAGCTACAGGGGATTGTTAAAGTGACTATTTTATTGTTTTATACCACTATGGGTCTTTAAGAGAAAATGAATCGTCCGCCCCCCTCTTTACATGGTCAGCAAAGCATTTAAAGATTTCAGTCCATTAAACCTGAAAGATTTCCTCTACTTCTTCTGCTCAAACAAGGAAATTCTCTCCTAATCAAGTATTAATCCCCTTTGGATGTAAGTATTTGATGTTGCATTGTAACCTATATGTAGAATTCTGTATGTATCACATTTTATACCCATCAATCTCCAAATGCAGTCGACTCAGCGCGTCCTTTCATTTATAATTTAAAGCGGCAATAGAAGATAAGATATTCAGTACATGATCCATGCTTATTTCTCCAGCTTATTATTCCTCTGTCTTTTAACTCCATAAAAATTATTTATATGCATCTCCTCCCTTTTCCTGCTAGCAGGCAGTCATCCTTCAGCTTGCTTTTGCTGTGCAACCTCCACCATTTATATTCGCTCTGACAGATACACACTATCTAGTCTCCCCTGATACTAGAGGTCTGTGTTTAGCCAGGTTGCAGGAGGATTTCATATCTCATGTATTTGTGACTGGGATGATTTTTTCTTACTAGATAAGGCAGAGACAGTTGGCGACTCTAAATTAAAATGCAAACTTGGATATTTTGGTCGGGCGGAAGAGAACCGTCGGTATTCTATTTTGGGGATTTTTAATAGAACACTATCTTTTTGTCATTACTACATATTTTTTTAAATATTCTTACATCTTCTTCTTCTTAAAGTAGTTTTCAGTCACATAAATACTCAACAGCAAAGTGAGCTAAAATAGCAAATAATAGATGTTCTTGTTCTCCGCTAGTCTTCATTTATTCTTCTGCAGTGTTTGGTGGACCCAGAAGACAGTTGGGCTGTTTCCCTATCCCTACCGAAGAGGGGATCTGATGGACACCACTGGTGGCAACATGGATGATCCATTTGAGTGTCATCGTAGCTTTGTCTTCACGCTTAGGCAGAGCAGTGAGTAGCGCATTATAGTCTTGGTTGGCCAAGCTAGTACTGGTTGTGGTCGCTGCTGGATTTGTTCTCCGGGTGTTCTAATACTGTCACCCTTGAGCTCCAACCTAGAGCGTGAAATTAATGCTCTCTCTGCAGACATGTCTAATGCATCTCAACTTTTTAATAAAATGATAATTGGGGAAAAACCGCAACAGGTCGGATAGTCGCAACGAGGTATAACAGTTCCGTAACCGGGTAAATTGGAATATTTCTCAAAATCCTTAGTCGCGGAAACTGGGTAAATAAGCACAGTTCTCAGTAACAGCACTTCAGAAATCACAAGTTAATCAGCAGCAGAAGAGTAGAAAACCTTTTGGTGTTGGAACCCCTCCGGGTGAGGAGGGAAACAATGCAGAAGCCAGTCGGATCAGGACCAGACCCAGATATTATCCAGCAGGGGTATATATAAAGTCCATGGCAGCATACGATGCGTATAAAAATTTCCAATTTTTATTCCTCCATACAACACTTGATCAAGCTCAGCTATGACACGAACATGACACATATAAATAATAAAAACACAAATTGCATCAATTATTTACAGCTGTATGATCCCCGCACTCCTCCAATGATATCCCAGCGGCATCACCACTTAATTTTAACTATACACATACCTAATACACTAACAGTGTAGTCCCCAAGGATAACCGCCATCTCCGCTCTATGAACTCAATTAATTAAACGCCATAATGGCGTTCACCACTGCCATTGCGCATGCGTTCCAATTCCATGGCAACCCATGTGTGTATCCCGGTTGTCCCAACGGTTTGGACATGTACGGTCGATATACGCTCCCATCTGATGCATTGGATTCCATATTCCAGATGGCCATATTCCAGCAGTGTAAAAGCGCCCAGCGGGGCCAATATAGCGTCAGGTGCTTTTATGCTGGGCCGGAAAGATAGTCCTGGAACTATCTTTCCGTCCAGAAGTCATGGACCACTGCACGGGCTCCTATGAGAACCAATGAAAGTGGCTGGAGAAGGGAGGTGGGAGGGAGTTTAGCAATGTGATTGCTAAACTCCCTCCCCCTTCTCTCCTACCCTCCAGCTGTGGCGTGGGAGGCAGAGCTAAGCTCCGCCCACCCTACCCCATTGCTGGCTGTGGACAAGGGGCGGGAGCTTAGCACCGCCCCGTCCTGCCACCTCCGATTGCAAACAGATGGAGGAGAGGAGAGAGGAGGTGAGCGAGTGAGGGGGAGGGAAGGGAAACATAGCTAAGCTGTTTCCCCCCGCCTAACGGCATTATAGCCTCAGCGTATATCCGGGGCTGTGCTGTCTGAATGGGCACATGAACATTAGATTTGTGCGCCCGTTCACGTGTTTTCACGGCGCCGGCGGACACACGTAAAAACGCCTACGGCTGTGTGAAAGAGCCCTTAGGGTGAGAGAAATTACTGATGAGAAACAGGTGGAGGCCAGACTGACTGAAATGTGCAGGAAAATTTGAAAATAGAGGCTATCCTAGAACCCTGACTAGAAAAGTTAAGGATAGGGTAATTAAAAAGTCACAGGCAGAATTGTTGATATCTAAAATTAAGAAGCATCAACCATACATGGTCCCTTTTGTCTCCACTTATGGTGGGGACAGTGGCAGGATTAGTGAGATCCTACACAAATATGGGCCATTATTATCTAAGGGTTGCCAGAATGTACCTGAGTTTGCATCAAATCCAATGATGGCTTACCGGCGGGGATCAAATTTGAGGAACCGGTTGATTAGTCCTCTATTAAAAATGGGTACAACGCAAATCCAGAAAACATTAGCTACTTTTAAACCAGGGAACTTTGCTTCTCTCAACTGCTCGCACTGCGAAACCTCTTGCGAGGCGACAGCTTTAGGCATCGACTAACAGGAAAGAAATTCTATATTAGATAGATATACACGCAGATCATCTTTCGTGAGGTATGGGTTATGTGGGCGAGACGAAGCAAGAAGTGCGTTCCCGAATGGTGAAACACAATAGCACCATTCGGACGAAAAACATTGAATTACTCATTACCAAACATTTTTTAGAACATAACCATGCCATCAGCCAGTTAAAGTTTAAGATAATTGACCATGTGCCACCATTGGAAAGGGGGGTGATCGCGTAGGTTTACTAAAGAAAAAGGAACTGAGGTGGGGTCATACCCTAGATACTCTTACACCCAAGGGTCTGAATCTTGAATATCATTTTGCATCCTATATTTGACCCTATATTTTTTGTTGCACTCTTCCAGTATATTAAGGATGTGAGGCATAATACATTGTCATGCTAATTCTTGATTTTATTGCTCATAGGTCTCATGTTTATGTTTAATTGGGAAGTCTGGATCTGCCATCTCAGCTGGAAATTGCTAATTATTTTTTATTATGTTTAAAAACAAGGATGTATAATAAAACCATGTTTTGTGAGCAGTATCATGTCTCTGTGTGCATATATATATATATATATATATATATATCTCAATCTTATATCTCTTTGTGCATATATACATTACTCCCTTTTTTTTTATAAAAGAGTATGAGGGTAAGGCCCTTATTCATACAAGCATATATCAGCCACGGTTTTTTCGGCTGATATACGCTACCATCTTATGCATTGGATTCCTAGCAGGCCATTATATAGTTGGGCACTTTTATGTCGGACAGGAAAGATAGTCCTGGAACTATCTTTCCCGACCGGAATACGGCCACTGCCATAGACTCCTATGGGAGCCAATGACAGCTGCCGTAGAATGGAGGTGGGAGGAAGCTTAGCAGCTTGACTGCTAAACTCCCTCCCTTTTCTCTCCTCATCTTGCCGGCTGTTTGCAATGGGAGGGCGTGGGGTGGGGGTGGAGCTAGTTGCTAAACTCCTGCCCCTCCCATTGCTGGCTGCCCACAAGGGGCAGAGAGGGGGTGGGTGCTTAGCACTCTAGCTCCTACCCCATCCCACCTGCTCCGCTTGCAGAGAGCCAGAAAGATAGCGATACTAACTAATTGAGTTCATACAGCGGAGATGGCGGTTATCCTTGGGGACTACCTTGTTAGTGTATTAGGTATGTGTATAGTTAAAATTAAGTGGTGATGCCGCTGGGATATCATTGGAGGAGTGCGGGGATCATACAGCTATAAATAATTGATATTTGTGTCTTTACTCTTTATATGTGTGATGTTCGTGTCATAGCTGACCTTGGTAAAGACCAGTGCTTTTGGTCAAAACGTCGCCAGTTTTTTATTGTATGGAGGAATAAAAATTGGAAATTTATGTATACATCGTATGCTGCCATCGACTTTATATATACATATCAGTTCTCTGTAACAGAGCTGTTCATTGGCCATATGAAGGTCCATATGCTTAATAACAAATGCACCCAGAGACTGAAGCTAAACTGGAGCAGACTTACAGCTGGTTTCTTTTTCGGTAGTATTTGCTGCTGCAGTAGATGGAACCCAAAGAGAACCGAGTTCGGTTGAGTTTAGAGTGCTTACTCAATGCTCATAAGACTATAGGGAAATCTGCCTTGCTTGGTTTTCTGTAGGCCTTCCTTGCTCCGCAGCCTATGCAGAGCTCCTTTAGATCTACAGATTTCTACCACGCCCGAAAACCAGAAGCATGAAGATGCAGGCTGGACTCTGCTCTTCCCCGACACTGTTTTTGGAAGGAGAATAACATACTACAGATGTAACAAAGCAGTTTCCCCTTATACCAATGCATGACTACTATAGTAAATCACTGTATCTGATGTCACTACCATGGTCAGTGATAGTCACATGTTTAGATGACATGCCATTTCTGCTGAGGGGTTGTGATGAGTAAACTTTTGAAAAGTTTGGTTCTGGACATTCTCAATTAGTTCAGACCGAACTGAAAGTTCACCAAAACCCCTAAAACCAGAGTATAACACTTTCTAAGAGTTATAGAAGCCCTGTATAATACTCTGAGAGGCTGATGTTTTTCTATACTGGTGCGGGGTGCGTTCTTATTGCATTAGTTGGATCCACTGGTTCTCCTAAACACTTCATTGACCAGTGTCTGCTACGTTTCACTGCTTGGTGACGATTTTCAGCTCTTTATAGACATCATATACCCTATAATGATGGGATATTCCAGCAGGATAATGCACTTGCCCTCGGCCCCAAGTTGTCTAGTATTGCTTTGAGAAGCATTCTGGAGAGTCCATACGATGGTGTGGTTTGTACATTCATCCTACATGAGCTCAATTGAGCATTTATGGGATGGGGTAGAGAGGTCTATTCGTACCTGAGATCCTGCACCTACAAATATCACAGAGACAGCATGGCTCAACATCCCTCTAGATATTGTCTGTCTTGTGGAACCGTTGGTACATTGAGTTGCTACACACCAAGCTAGAGGGGGTCCTGCACGATTTTAGTTTCTGTCCTGTGACTTTTGGCACATCAGTGTAGGATGTAACTGGAACAAGTACAAGATAAGTAATGAAATGTATTCAAAAAGTTACCCAACTTTTATGTAGATTATACATAAACTCTTACATGGTGTCCAAATTGGAAAATACACTTTATACCTCGTCATCGGGACTGAACATCATGCTCTGTCTTAGGACAGTGTAAGTAATGTTTCTTAAGCATAGCAGGAGATTTAATACTCGACTTACTTAGATCGCAAGGCTATAAAATCAGAACTGGTTAGTTTTATTGCAGGATGGAAAGAAGACTGATTTAAATTCTCAGCAGAGAAATCTGAAACAGCAGTTTAATGAAAAACGATGGACTTCAGGAATAAGACGTATTTTCTTAGTAAAATTAGCAATCTATATCCTGTGAAAATGTTATGACTTATGGTTTCAAATCAGCAGGTTATGATAGAGATAACCTATTCTCAAGGTACGGCTATAAACGCAAAATCTGGGCCCATTTTATGTGCTATAAATTTACTTGTTATTGCTCCTTGTGTCTTGTGCTAGTGACTTAGAAGGTTACTCGTGCCTTAGCAGGCAGAATCCATAATGTTCTCGTCTGCTCTTTTCTGCAGACGACAGGATCTCTTAAACCGTCACTGTGAAGAGAATGTAAAATAATAAATTATAGGTTTCAGTAGTTACAGAATATCGATTTTCAAGGATTTACGTACCATTGGCAAAGGTTACATTTTTACACATGGTGATGAATCAAAATTTGTCATTTGTTTCATTGTGAAATCATCCTGGCATTAGAGAGCGATCCCCGACAGGTGAACCCCCACTTGTGGCATCCTTAAGGGAATGGAAATAAACTCTTAGAGATTAACTAAGGTGTAATTCCTTTTACAGAAGGTAATTTACCATTACAGGCTACATAAAATGGTATGGGCAACTTTGCAGTCCCGCCTTTTGGTAAAATATGGTAGGAGCAGGGGTGGACTGACCATTTGGACAATAGAGCAGTTAACAAGGACCCATGGTCAGAGGTGACCCGTTTGTCAAGAAAAGCATTTATTAAAGTGGTTTTCTGGGTGTGAAGATGTGTAAGGTCTCCTTGTTTTGTTATTAGCATTACATGTATAACCTTAGTTGTGATGCATGCGTTCCTTTACTTATACAACACTTTTGTGTGAATGGGTGTGAATGCTTCTTTGCTTTTCTCATTAGGCTGGCCACCTAATGCTTTATCTATCCCTTTCTTTTCCTGGGAACCATGTACTACAGCTAAGGAAAATGTTCTGAGTAAAATGTATTATGTTGGTTTGTACTTACCTGCACTGGTGGAGCTGCAGCGTGATGTCTGCTCTGAGGATATAGAGGCAGACCAGCAGCAAATGAATGACTTTCTAGGACTCCTGAAAAGGCTTGTGGGAGGATTCACTGCTATAAAGGCTCACCTGAGCAATTAGTGTGGAGGTCAGTGCAGTTTCTTTTGTTAGTGGTGCCAGGACTGTGTGAGGAACATGCCTATGGACTTTTCTGTTTGCCATGTAAATCTGGACTGCTTGAAATAAACGCCTATATGCACTTTGGAAGAACTGGGTTTGAGGCTCCTTGAATTTACCCATCCTCACATATGGTGGCAGCAGTGGGATGATGCTTCCAGTACTCACCTGTAAAGGAGTTATGTACAAGACCCTTCCTGGCGTGTCAAAGTCAAAGAAAGTGCATCTGCAAAGTGAACTGCTGAGGGTGAGAAAAAAAAAAGAAAGTCCAGGTGCCAGACCTAAAGTCACACAGACCAAGGAGGAAGCTGAGGTACAGGGAGCTGGTGCTGCCTCAGGTCTAAGTGCTGCTGATCCAAGGTTCCAATCTGCTGAGAAAAGTTTGTCTGAAAGCATTGTGGACCTGATGAAATGGATGGCTGTGCAGTAGAATGAAGCAGAAAAGAGACAAATGGAGGAAGCCAGGAGAAACGGTGCAGAATTGCAACATCAGGATGAACGTTGGGCAGAACTGATCCAAACGCTCCGTGTACAGCAAACCGTTCAACCTGATTCCCCACCGGTGACTGTATCTCCTTGGAAAGATCCTCACCTGACCAAACTTACTCCATAGGATGATGTCGAGGCATATTTAACTACCTTTGAAAGAATTGCAAGCACCAGTCAGTGGCCTAAGGATCGGTGGGTGGTAAGACTGGCGCCTTATCTTACTGGACAAGCCCAGCTGGCATACAGCCACATGAACATACAGGATGCAAGTAACTATGACTTAGAGACCATTCTAAGGCGATATAACATCAGTGAAGAAACCTACAGGCAGGGGTTCAGAGAACTCAAGTATTGCTACACGGATAGTCCCAGGGAAGTTTATACTCATCTGCAAGACCTATACCTAAAATGGATGAAGCCAGACACCAAAAGCATTGAACAGATCAGTGAAGCAATAATACTGGAACAGTTTCTACAAATCTTCCAGCTGATGTTCATGCCTGGGTTAAAAATAGAGATGAGCGAGCATACTTGTCCGAGCTTGATGCTCGTTCGAGTATTAGGGTGCTCGAGATGCTCGTTACTCGAGACGAGCACCACGCGGTACTCGTCTCGATTAAACGAGCACTGACCGTTGAATTCAATGGAGCCGGCAATACAGCCGGCTCTATTGAAAGCAATGGGCTGCCGGCGTACGCGGGATGAATTGTCGGGAAGAGCTTAAATATATAAGCCCTTCCCTGCAATTCATCTAGAAATGTGTAAAAATAAAAAATATAAATTTATACTCACCTGGTCCCGGCAGAACGATGTTAGCCCATTGAATTCAATGGAGCCGGCAATACAGCCGACTCCATTGAAAGCAATGGGCTGCCGGCGATCGCGGGATGAATTGTCGGGAAGGGGTTAAATATATAAGCCCTTCCCTGCAATTCATCCAGAAATGTGTAAAAATAAAAAATATATATATACTTACCTGGTCCTGGCAGACGGAGTTCAGCGCGGCAGGCTGCAGTTCTCCTGAACTGCTCTAAACAGCTGTGAGTAGTATTCAGCAGCCGGGGATTTAAAATCCCTGCCTGCTGAATGAGATGCCTCTGATTGGTCACAGCCTGACCAATCAGAGGCATCCCTCACTCACACCCATTCATGAATTCATGAATGGGTGAGTGAGGGCTGCCTCTGATTGGCTCAGGGGCAGCTCTCAGCTGTCCCTGTGCTGAGCCAATCAGAGGCAGCCCTCACTCACCCATTCATGAATTCATGAATGGGTGTGAGTGAGGGATGCCTCTGATTGGTCAGGCTGTGACCAATCAGAGGCATCTCATTCAGCAGGCGGGGATTTTAAATCCCCGGCTGCTGAATACTACTCACAGCTGTTCAGAGCAGTTCAGGAGAACTGCAGCCTGCCGCGCTGAACTCCATCTGCCGGGACCAGGTAAGTATATATATATTTTTTATTTTTACACATTTCTGGATGAATTGCAGGGAAGGGCTTATATATTTAAGCCCTTCCCGACAATTCATCCCGCGTACGCCGGCAACCCATTGCTTTCAATAGAGCCGGCTGTATTGCCGGCTCCATTGAATTCAATGGGCTAACATCGTTCTTCTCTGCCACAGCTGTTACAGCTGTGGCAGAGGAGAACGATCTTTACGCTGACAGTGGGGGGGGGGGGGGGGGTCTCACTCTTGCCGCTATTGTGGCTTAATAGTGGGACCTGGGAACTTGAGATGCAGCCCAAAAATGTAGCTCCTCGCCTGCCCTATTCGTTTCTGTGTCGTTTCCATCACTTTCTTGTGTTTTGCAGATTTTCACAAATGAAAACCTTAGCGAGCATCGGCGATATACAAAAATGCTCGAGTCACCGATTGACTTCAATGGGGTTCGTTACTCGAAACGAACTCTCGAGCATCACTGAAAGTTCGACTCGAGTAACGAGCACCCGAGCATTTTGGTGCTCTCTCATCTCTAGTTAAAAAGCATCGGCCAAATAATGCGGACAGAGCAATATCTCTGGCAGATGACTTTCTCGCAAAAAGGGACATAAGCAGACCTGTAGCTGGTCTCCACAGATCAGGTGGAATGATCTCAGGAAGGAGAGGTCAAGATGTCCGTGCATGATTCAAAACAGGCAGTAGTGACAAACTGTGTTATATTTGTCAAGAGACTGGACATGTCGCAAAATTTTGCCCCAAGAGAAGTACTAAAAGTTCAGCAACGTTCTTTGCTTCCAATGACTTTATCCGTCCAATTCAAGTTAATAGACATACTGTGGATGCTTTGCTGAATACTGATAGTAAACTGAGCCTGATAAAGGAGGACTTGGTAACCCAGAAGACCGAGTTTCCAAAAGTACCTATTACCTGTGTTCATGGAGATATGAGACATTATTCTGCATCCGATATTAGTTTGCAAATGGATGGAAAATGTGTTACAATACCTGCAGTGGTTGTTCCTGAACTACAAGTACCAGTGATCCTTGGCAGAAGCACTCCAGGATTCAAGGACTTGCTAATAGGAGAAGGAGAGTTGTCTGCTGTGACTACCAGAGCTCAAGCCAAGACACAGGATAAAGCTGACACCTTGGGAGAAACGTTTCCATTTGATGAGGACATCATGGAATTACCGAAGGCTAAGGGCTCATGTCCACAGGCAAAATATGATTCAAGATCCGCAGCGGATCTCCCGCATGCGGATCCGCATCCCATAGGGATGCATTGACCACCCGCGGGTAGATAAATACCCGCGGATCGTCAATAAAAGGGATTTTAAAAAAAATGGAGCATGGAAAAATCTGGACCATGCTCCATTTTCGTGCGGGTCTCCCGCGGGGACGGCTCCCGCGGGCTTCTATTGAAGCCTATGGAAGCCGTCCGGATCCGCGGGAGGCCTAAAATAGGAATTTAAAGTATTTACCATCCGTAGCGGACCGGGAAGGTCTCCTCTTCCTCACGGCCGCATCTTCCTTGCTTCGGCTCGGCGGATGTGCCCGGCGCATGCGCGCGGCACGTCGACGACGTGCCGGCGACGTGCCGCCGGCGTCAGGAATTCATCCGCCGGCCGAAAAAGAAGATCTGGCCGTGAGGAACAGCTGACCTTCCCCGCCCGCGCCGGATAGGTAAATGCTTTTAAATTCTTATTTTCGGCGCTCATGTCCGCGGGGCAGGAGGGACCCGCTGCAGATTCTACATGGAGAATCTGCAGCGGATCTTATTTTCCCCGTGGACATGAGGCCTAAAGGTCAAAGGGTCCCTGAACAGCAGGAGATCTTCAAGAAAAGACTCCCCAAGGAAGGCAAGTACATGAATGATGGACTATGGGACATTGATATTGCATTAGAGCAAAAACAGGATATTGAGTTACATGCATTGTATCGGCAAGGTTTAACCAACTGTAAAGTAGTTCAGAGTGGTAAACAACCTGCTACACCTTTTTTTCCTAGTTGAGAATAAGATTTTGTATAGAGTGTATATTCACCCAAAGACAAAGGTGCAAGTACAACAGTTAGTGGTCCCAAAAAGATTCAGATCAGAAATTCTGAAACTAGCGCATGATGTTCCTATTGCGGGTCATCTAGGTTATAAAAAGACGTTGGCAAGGGTACTCTATGGTTCTATTGGCCTGGGGTGTATGATACAGTAACTGCCTATTGTCGTAGTTGCCCGGTGTGCCAATACACTGCTTCTACCCCTCCTAGAGTAGAGCTTATACCGTTGCCAGTAATTGATGAGCCATTTAATACTGTGGGGATGGATATCATTGGTCCACTAGAGAAAAGTTCAAAAGGTAACCGTTTTATTCTTACCAATAGTAGACTACTGTACTAAGTACCCGGAAGCCATTCCTATGCGGACGGTTACTGCTAAAAGAGTTGCGGAGGAAATTTTGAATGTGTTTAGCAGGGTTGGATTACCTAAGCATATCTTGATGGATCAGGGTAGTAATTTCACTTCTTCTTTCCTGTCAGAAGTGTATAAACTTCTGGGCATTCAGCCCCTGAGAACAACCCCAAACCATCCATTGACAGATGGGTTGACAGAACGATATAACCAGTCCCTGAAGAATATGCTTAGGAAATTTGTGGGTAATGATCCCAAACAATGGGACAGATGGTTGCCTTTTCTATTATTTGCTTACCGTGAGGTTCTCCAAGAGTCTACGGGGTTTAGCCCATTTGAATTGTTATATGGTAGATGACCCCGAGGACTTTTGGATGTTATTAGAGAGGTATGGGAAGGTAAAACTGGTCATCAGAAAAATGTGGTAGAACATGTGTTACAGATGAGAGAGAGACTGTTGAAACTGATCAAGGTAGCCCATAATAATGTCCACCAAGCCAAAGTGTACCAGAAGAAATGGTATGATCAATACGCTAAGAATAAATCCATAAAAGTAGGTGATAAAGTTCTTCTCTTACTACCTAGTAGTGAAAATAAATTACTAGCAAAATGGCAAGGACCTTAAAGAGTTAGACAAACTGGGACCGTAGACTTTGAAATTGAAACATCGGATAAAAGACAAAAAAACAAGGTGTACCATATAAATTTATTAAAACGTTGGCTTGAGCCAAAAGTTGACCTGGAAAGTAATACAACTTGTAGTATTATGCCAGAGTCTTCTAAGGAGATGTCTGAAGAGATGTATGATTTGTTTAAAAATCATGCAGAATGGTCAGATGTTACCTTAAATTTAAAGTTATCGGAGACAAAACACAGTGACCTGAGAAACCTAATAAAGGCTTGTGGGAGGATTCACTGCTATAAAGGCTCACCTGAGCAATTAGTGTGGAGGTCAGTGCAGTTTCTTTTGTTAGTGGTGCCAGGACTGTGTGTGGAACATGCCTATGGACTTTTCTGTTTGCCATGTAAATCTGGACTGCTTGAAATAAACGCCTATATGCTCTTTGGAAGAACTGGGTGTGAGGCTCCTTGAATTTACCCATCCTCACACTGGGCAATTACTATTGATGACTTATCCCCATGACAGGTCATCAATAGTGGATTGGCAGGTGTCCTCTGCTCAGGATCTCTGCCGATCAGCTGATACTCTGGCCAACTGTCAGTGCAGGGGGGCTGGGTGTCCGAAATGGGGGTTGGAGCTGAAATTATACTAGTGCTTCTTCGAAAACAAATTATTCCATTACACTTCTGGATCCTCATTGTGGCCGAAGCCAATAGTGTAATATAAGGTGTCGGAAGAATGTGGATGTCCAGCCCCTGTGAAGCTTGATTTAAAAGGACGCTTTGATTCACAGGGCAGGACTGCTCTGGGCTCTCCCCGCCTGCATCATGTGGAGTGATCGCTCTCTTCCTGCTGTGCATAGGGCGCGAGCTGTCACCTTAGATGGCAGCGATGTGCCACCCCCTATGAGTCAGAACACCATTCCTTATTAAACTTCTAAAAAAGCTGCAACACTCCACAATAACAATGCATGGACGCAATGTGCATAGCTGTCCCGGGTTCATGCTGCCCATGGTTCGAGCAGCAGGACTCTGGTGACAAGCTCCCTTTAACATCAGGATCACCAAATGTAGATCCACTGTGCTACATGCTAGTTTGGTTTAGAGTAAAGGGTGTGCAGTGTAGATGGGTTTGTAAGTAACATACAGTATTTTTTGAAGTGTTTGGGTAAATTCGCATGTGCACTAGGGGTTACATTCTCCTACTTAGAGAGGTGCGCTGGCTGTGAGTGGCGTAGTTTAGCCACAAGTGGTGGTAGAGAGAATGCGACTGCTGATTGGGTGCTGTTACAGGCCCTCTGGCATGATCCATAGCTGTTTGGCCTATGGCCTCTAAGAAGAAAATTGCCAAGTTGGAAGCTGTTTACTATTTGTGTTGGAACAAAACATTTAGCAGCATCATGGTTGGCTTATTCGCTGTGTCTCACCACAAGCCGCTGTCCCTTATGATGCAGGAGTGCGACGCACTTCAAGATGTTCAGGCACAGTTTTGAGTCCTGGTACCTGAGCTGATAGAAGTCCTCCCACCATTGGCAGTACCCACCAGCAACCCAGGGTTCAGCCTAGATCCAGGTGAGCCCCTATCCCTGGACCTACTGAAGAGCCTCAGCAACTCCCTGGGGGCCCTTCCTCTCATTAGGGCCAAATGCAGAGGTGACATCGGAGGTACTCTTGTCTTCACCTTTTAACCTCACCATTCAGAATGGGCATTGCTGAGGAGTACTCAAGCCATTAGTCAGGAAGTGGTGTCAGTATTGTGGCAGCTGATGGTATTACAGACAAAAGCACATTACCAGAGGATGTGAACAGAAGTGTAGTCAGACAGTCCAGGGCAAGACAGGTAGCAAAACTTAAGAACGTGGAATAAGTGGAATCAGGACACAGAATAGCTTCCACATGGAATAGTAAGCCAGAAGTCAGGACAGATGGCAGACAGAAGCGAAGTCAGAATAACAAGCTGGGGGTCAGGAACAGAAACACCAACAGCCAGGAATAGTCAAAGTCAGCAACTAGAGAATCAGGGCTTACTAGCATAGCACCTTAAGCCAAACCAAAAGACCACAAACTCCGTCATCCCTTCTCGGGGGAGGGTGTTTGATATAGCCAAGGTAGCCGCTGATTGGTAGGGGAGGCATTAGCAAGTTACTCGCTGGCCTTTTAAGGCCATGGATACATGCATGCCTTCCTCTTTTGGCCACAAACAGTAAGTGAGCAGACACTACAGAAGTGCTAGACATATTCCACAGCCAACAGCATGGGTAAGCTGGTGGCCATGGCTGCAAACTGTAACACTTAACCACTTCCTGACCAGCACTTTCTGCCCTTCATTACCAGGCATGAGCTACCAGGATGTTTATAGTGTATGAGTAGTCAGAAACTGGTTAAAGAACTCCAGACTTAAAAGCAATAAAAAGTATAACTCACCTCACCCAATCCACCGCCTCTCTAATACCGATGGCATCTGGTCTCCTATTCCTTTTTACTTCCTGCTACTGTGATGATGTTTCTGACACCATGGTCATTTGACCATTGCACTGACTAACTTCGGTTGGTGAATACCTGCAGCTGTCAAATGCCCCGTTGATTCTGACATCATCACTGTAGCACAAAGTAGAGGGGGGGGGGGGGGGGGGCAGGCACCATCAAAGCGGGAGTGAAAAGGAATTGTGATATAAGGTTTCTGGTTGTTGAGCTGTTTTTGATTTTTTTTTTCTGGACAGCCCCTTTAAATGACATTGACCAATAGTCTATGATTTAAGTCTACATAAAAAGTTGAGTTCAGACTTATGTACATAGCCATAGAAATCTATGGAGTCCTACTGGAGGTCTTTCTTATGAACAACTCTAGTATTATATGCCAACCCTTCAAACGAATAGCGAACCATGTAATACATGCTATGCCTGTTAGAGCAAGCATCTCATGTCTTGGCTAATAGAGGGGGTCTTAAGCAGAGGAGGCCATCTCTGTGACATCTGTGTACCCTAATTGGATGTAAGATGCAAATGCAATGTGAACAGAGCCTAATACATCGAGGCTGGTGATAACGAAGAATTGCTGCTCCTCATTTTAATTGTAAAATACTCTGCAGAAGAATTATAAATTATTCTAGGCTTATACAACAATATGCTGAAAACAATTTTACAAAATCCTTAATAATGAGCAGAATTGGTATCAGTCCAAAATAAATATTTTAGTTTCATTTTATTCAGTAAATGAATTGCAAATTCGGAGCGGTAATGCTCAATATTAATGCAAAACGAGCAGCGAAGTAGCGGGGTGGTCATGTTAATTAGTCGTCCGCTGGAAGGCCGGGCTCCTGTGTGTTATTAGATTTAGTAACTAACAAAATCAGGTCTTCCTAGATGCTTTGTAAAGTTTTCTTTACTTTTTAAACAGAACCGGTAATTGCGACTGGCCCTTTTTAAATTAGCGCATTAGTGTGATCTCCTGATCGGGCTGCCGGGCACTTCCATAGGTCACATCTGATTAGTCATCACAGAAGTGAGATGCCCATTACATGTTTATCCTTTCTAACAAAAGGGGTTTGCCTAAACTAGATCACAACTAAAAATTTGGAGATTTTGGGGGGGATTTTCATCACCACTTTTCACAAGTCATAACTTTTTTATTGTCCAGTTTACATGACTGTGTAGGGGTTGTATTTTCCGTGGCAAGTTGTGGTTTTTATTGGGTACATGTAATGTATTGTGTAACTTCTATTACATTTTTTGGAGGGCAGGGAGAAAAAAAAGTCATTGCTTTTTTGTTTTTTAGATTACGCAGCATGCATTATAATTTTTTTCTGTGATTGATACAACTACAATACCAAAATTATACATATTTTTAAAGTTTTTCCACTTTTGCATAATAAAATCATTTTTTTAATTATTATTTCTTTGCATTCCTGCATCCAAAGTACCTTAACTTTTTTTTATTTTTCCATAAACGGAGTTCTGTATAGCGTTTGTTTTTGGCATGACAAGCTGTAGCTTTATTAGTACCATTTTGCGGTACATACAGATTTTTTGATTACCTCTATTGCATTTTTTGGGAAGCAAAATGAACAAAATAAACATTTTTTAATTTCATTTAAAAAAATTTTTTGTTGATGGTTTTTGGTGTGTGGGATAAATAGTGTGTTGAATTTATTTTACATGATGATACTAAATGTGGGTTTTTATTTAGTAAAGAGGGAAAATGCGCAAAAGATTTTTATTACAATTTTTAAAGATGTTTATTTACTTTTTTATTTTACATTCTTTATGTCCCTGTAGGGGACTTGAACCTGTGGCCAAACTGCTTCTCTGAGTACCTGATATGAAGAACATACATGAAAATCACAAGTTCAGCAATGTGATATGTTTTTCTCACTAACCACCTCGCAAGCTCTGGAAAAAAAAATCAATATATAAATATTCTATGTTTTGAACTTTTTTTAACCTCTAAATGATTAGGGTGTTTTGATCCTAAATGAGAAGACACTTTTTAGTGATTTTTATGCATGTGGAGATTCAATGGCTCTATTTTTTTCTTGGGCTGTCACGGATGGGAGAGGGGAGATCTGGGGAGGCCCCGATCGATCCCGCCTCTATCACTGATTTGTCATGGATCGACTATTCTGAGCACTCTCACTGCTGCAAACACTGGTCACGGCAGAGCCTCAATCAATCACTCTAGCGAGATTGCTAGTGTGGAGTCATTAGAATACAGGAGGATTTGTAAACAGCTTTCCCAGGCTTCTGCAGGCATGCAGAACGAAAGCTCAAATCCCCCCTGATCTGGTCTAATGACTCCCACACTCTATAATGCCCCCACACACACTCACTGCCCCACCAGCTTTTGTTTCCCAAGTAAACTGGAACCCACACTTACGAATTATTAACCCAATCTTTGGAATTATGGTTAATTTTTTTAAAGGACAAGGTTTGATTAATAAATTGCAGATTTATTCTAAAAAGAGCTAGCAGTGCTTAATATTTATATACTAGTATATACAGAAAAAGATGTTACCGTGGAGATAAGATTTACAGGTATACCCAACAGACAGTACTAAAACTAAAACAAGGAAGAGATAAAGATCATACCAGATTTGGGATGTTCGGCCCAAGGTTCTGATTGTGAGGAGTCACTGGAAGCAAACAGGAAAGTCCTTATACTGTGACGTTTCTCCAAAGGTCTAACAACTGGTCTCTCTGGGCCCCCAGTTTTTAAAGTTTACCCAGAACACACCTATGCCCATCCTCTCTGGGGTCATTCAAAGAAGAGAGTACATTCCTGTGAAAAACCATAATTCCCCATTTCAGCCATATCTCCACAGGAGATCCTTTGATCGGGAATATATGCCTGGCCTATTTCCGGTCATGATTTTATCGATTCAGCGATACCCAACCTGACACGTAAATGTTAACCAGGTACATGGATACGCCATTTGGGGGTGTTCCTGGGCCCGCACTTCAATGAGTTTAAATGCGTTTTATTCAGCTGGCCTGCCCAATTCCGAAAATATAATTTCTATCGGGATAGGACCTTTACACAGCCAATAATCCTTATTAAAAGATTTTTCCCTAATTTGAACCTTGGAGCCATAGCATCTGTGAGAACCCAGCTTCTAGGTGAATGATTTTCCTTAGACTTCATTAACAAGTAAATGGTCACACAATTTGGTATCTTCATGCTAATTCTAAACCACAGGGACAAGTGGGGAAGAAGAAAGGAAGGGGATTATTTACATCACAGTTCTGGTCCAGGGTAAAGGGAGACCAGTTGCCTTCCTAAGGCTGGGTTCACACAGGGTGGATTTGCCGCGGAAATTCCGTGTGGAATTTTGCCGCGGCTAATCCGCATGCGGACGCTAATCCCTGGGTTAGCCAGCCAAGTGGACGAGATTTCTCAGAAAATGTCTCAGAAATCTCGTCCACATGGGACGGCAAATCCGCTGCGGCTAAGCCGGCAGAAGCCGCTGCTGCGGCGCGGGTTTGCCGACCGCAGCATGTCTATTTTTTTTTCTGCACCGGCCGCGCTCTCCTCTATGGGAGCACCGGCCGCAGCGGAAGAGTGAGCGTCCGGACCGCCTCAAAGCTGCCGCGGCGGTTCTCCTGGCGGAAATGTCGCGGTTTTTCGCTGCGACCAAACCGTGACATTTCCATCGGGAATCCGCCCTGTGTGACCATGGCCTAAATGTGAATATTCAAAGGCCACAAACCTGAATGGGATTATACAGCGAATACAAAAATGGATGCTAAATATAGGTCTAAAGCCTGAAACACACTGCCTTTTTTTCCGTATGTATATCTGCATTTTATTCTATGTATTTTTCTTTACTTATTTTTGCATAATTTTTTTTAAAGCTATCTGCCCCCATGACTTCATATTAGACTTCTGGGGGAAAATTCATACTGTCATTTTTTTATTTGGCAGTCTTCCACTGTAATAGGAGCCCAAGTAACAGATGGAAATGTCCCCCTATGGTGTCACTGGCAAAGCTGAGCTGGCTTTGCTAACACCCGGCAACTTTGCCATTCTGAGGAGCACCTTGTGATCATGTGATCACTGGGTCCTATAAAGGAAACAGCACTGCCACTTGTTCTATTCATTACATAAGCTATATAGGCTTGAAAAGAGAAGACAGAAGTGGTTATAAACAGTTAGATTGCAGAAACAGGAGCTTTAAACCAACATCGTACATTTACAATGGCATGGGTTTAAAGCCCAGGACCAAGAGATATACTTGTACAGTGTTTGGTCCGAACTAGGTTAAGGGGCTGTCTAGTTTTAAAAAGTTGGGAATTTTATTTTCTCCTCCCTTATTCTACATATGCGAGTGAGATTGATCGATTTCTGATGAGTCTGAGTGGACACAGCCAGTCCTAAAAAGACACACCTTCCCAGGAATACGTGCAAGTACATGAGATAAATGTAGGGGGAAAAGTAGTTGTAGGCACAATGCCTTTTTTTTTTTTTTTAAAGAGGCACAAGGCGTATTTTTAGGATCGACTCCTCTATTTTTATTAAGAAATAGTCCAGCATACAATAGACACGTTTCGCAGCCGTTGCGCCCCTTCCTCAGTGTTTTAGCTAGAGACACATGGTACATATAATGGGGAATATGTTGACAAATAGGGGGGTAATTACAAAAATTTTAATGTGAATTTCTGAAATCCCCTCTACATGGCTTGTACTGTAATTGCTGCACAATTTCTGCCGCAATTCCTATAGCAGAACTTTCGCAGCATTTCCAGCCTGTGTGAAGGTAGCCTAAGGGGGCAATTTATCACCAGCTATGTGGCACTATTGTGTCTGGAAAAAGTTGCTAATTCTGTGTTGTACAAAAAAGTTCGACTTTTTCCCTTTTTACCCTGCGCTTACTTTTTTTGAAAAGTGGGTAGGGCTTAGCAGAAGAGGCGTGGCCTCCCATAACCTGGCAATTTCATATACTTTACTGCAGAAACTAGCATAAATCATAGTGCAAACCTATGCCAGCTCATAGCGCATAAAGACCAGATGTATCCAAGGAGGCGTAGGAAACGCTTGTCTTGATATATTCCCCCCTTAGTGTCCCTATAGTGATAATATACACATTTAGAGAACATATTTTGTTTTCATGTTTTATTTCTCTTATCTGGAAAAGTATCCAAACATTTTAGCTGCTAGAATACAAAAAAATGTGAGAATAATCCCAACAACATTTGATCAGCTCTGCAGGGTTTCCATGTTACAGTTTAGATTGCTGAAATTCTCAGCATGGCTCTGCATAGTGCAAACCTGCAGATAGAAGACAAGAATCGTCCTACTTGATATGCAAACCCCAGAGCACAAATCTAAGTACTTAGATTTCTACAACCACGAATGTTTGGTACAGCTAGATTTATATCTTCATTTATTATTCAGCATTTGGGTAAAAAAACGATACATTTCCATCCTTAAAATGATCGTGACCATAATTCAATAGTACAATAGTTAAGACTCGTCACATAACTGGTATAGTAGGTGTTTGTATAGTAATACAATTACCATCTGGACTGATTTGACTTGGTTATTCATTTTACTCTTTAGCCCCTTTTTGGAGGGATCTGGTCTTCACTGTAGGGAACCTCCAGGTTGTTTCCCCAGTCGTAGTCTCAGTCACTGGCGTAACTATAGGGGATGCAGGGGATGCGGTTGCACCCGAGCCCAGGAGCCTTAGGAGGCCCATAAGGCCTCTCTTCTCTATATAGGGAGCCTAGTACTATGACTAAAGCATTATAGCTTAGGGCCCCGTTACAGAGTTTGCACTGGGATCCAGAAGCTTCAAGTTACGCCTCTGGTCTCAGTACAATAGCAGTTGACCTGGATGATTCAAAAGGCAACAGAACATGGTAATGAAGGGACAGGCAAGGGCGTAGTCAGTAAAAAAGGCTGAGGTCAGGACAAGTGGCAAATTGTAATCAAGAATCAGGCCGAGGTCAGAACAAGCAGAGTTCGGGGAAGCTGGGAACATAGGTGAGGGTCGAAACAAAAGTCAAGCAAATAAAGAAAAATTTCACTTGGATCGCTGGGAAACGTTTTGTTCAGGCACCCTCATGTGCGGATAGGGTGCCCAAAGTAACCTGAGCAGCATCTGGATAGGCTTACAACATGAATGCTTCAGCAACAAACAGAAATCCGAAAAAAATGCTCTCAGCGCTAATAGGGATTTGCAATGTTAAAAAGACTTACATTGAATGGAAGGGGTTGATCATAATGAAAAAAACCCTTCCCTAAGGTCCAATGGTCCAGATATGAAAAGAATGCCCAGTGGTTCTGGATGGATGTCTCTTTAGGGATATAGTGGGAGTGAGAGAAAAATGGCTCAAGGCGCAATGACTCAAAAAAATGGGGATGATGGTAGGATATAAAGATTTTATTATATGAGGAGTAACACCAGCAGAACAATGCGTATCCTAAAAAAGGTGCCTTGCAAATCCCTATGAGCGCTGAGAGTATTTTTTTTCGTATTTTTGTTTGTTGCTGTTATCCTCTTTACCCATTCTCTTCCCGATTGTCGGTTATCTCCTGCTGCTCTCCAAGACCATGGATGCCCTGTTGGACATAGGGATCTACATTTCAAAGCCTGACAGGACCCCAGGCGCTGGTGGGTTGGTCCTCTTTGGGGGCCCTCCCACTTACGTCAGGTAAGTCCCTTTTTTTTGTTCCTTATACTCACATGATTATTCCCTTTGAGGCGCTGTCCTATCCATAACATAAATGCTTGGTGAACATATGATGGCCCTATAAGTGGCAGACCAAGCCTGTTTGTGTGCCTTATGGGCAATAAAAAAAGCCAGGACCATAGTTTAATGTTTGCAATGTTTCCTGCATGGAAATATAGTCGTGGTGCAGATTGGCACCAATGACCAAGTTAGAGGTACGTGGAAGGTCCTTAAAAACAATTTCAGGAAACTAGGATGTACCGTATTTTTCGTTTTATAAGACGCACTTTTTCCGCCTCCAAAGCAGTAGGGGAAAAGTTCCTGCGTCTTATAAAGTGAATGTGGCGAAAATTCGTTCCGATCGCCATTTTTAGCGTGATCGCGAATTTAACGTGCGGACGTGATTTATTTGGCGCAATTGCGCGTTAAATTCACGATCGCGTGAATGAATGTGCGATCAGTTAGAAGATTTCTCTCCTCCTGTCAAAAAAAAAAAATCAGTACTCACCTCCCCCGGCGTTCTGCGGCGCTGCTGCAGGCTGTCGCTCCCTCCTGGTCCCCGGCAGAGCATTGCTTTCTGGACGCAGGGCTTGAAATCCCCTCCTCCAGAAAGCTAATACTGTGATTCACTAACACACGCCGTCAGCCAATCACAGCCATTCAATGACATCATTGAATGGCTGTGATTGGCTAACACATGTGCGCCTTCAGCCAATCACAGTATTAGCTTTCTGGAGGTGGGGATTTCAAGCCCTGCGTCCAGAAAGCAATGCTCTGCCGGGGACCAGGAGGGAGCGACAGCCTGCAGCAGCGCCGCAGAACGCCGGGGGAGGTGAGTAATGATTTTTTTCCCCTATTTTCCCACTCTAAAACGGGGGTGCGTCTTATAGACCGGTGCGTCTTATAAGGCGAAAAATACGGTAAGCTTACGGCACACCAAAGAAGTATTTTCTGAAATACTACATGTACTATGTGCCACACCAGAAAGGGAGAGAGAAAGGGAGGTAAACAAGTGGCTCAAGAATTGGTGTAGGAAGGAGGGGGTTTGGGTTCCTGGAAAACTGGTCCAACTTTGGTAGCTACAGGTTCTACAATAGGGATGGGCTGCATCTCAATGGGGAGGTTGCAGCTGTGCTGCGGGGAAAGATGGCGAGAAGGTTGGAGGAGTGTTTTAACTAGGGACTGGGGGGGAAAGATAGTGACAGAGGGGAAGTTAGTGTAGACAGAAACCTGGGACTAAGGGACCTTTTACATGGTATGATTATTGTTAGAGGTTGTTCAAAACTCTATGCTCCCGCAAGAGTTTGAACAATAGTCGAACCATGTAAGTTTATGCAGAGACTGAACGACTGAGTGAGAGTTGTTCAGTCATTCATTTTCAGCATGCAGAAACCTGAACAACAGGCCGTTCAGTTCTGAACCACTGCTGCTTACAGTGAATGGATTCTGTGAGGGGAGAACACTCTCCGGCCGCCCCACCTACATATCAGAGCTTCAGCGGGTACAAAAGCGGCAATTAAAGGATAACTGGAATGGGCGGACTACAGTATCCAGAGAGGTTATCAAAATTGGGGTTATTCACTTTAGAAAAAAGATGGTTGAGGGGTGACCTAATAACTATGAATAAATATATTGGGGGACAATACAGAGATCTCTCCCATCATCTGTTTATACCCAGGACTGCCTCTAGAGGAAAGAAGGTTTCTACACCAACATAGAAAGGGGTTCTTTACTGTAAGAGCAGTGAGACTATGGAACTCTCTGCCTGAGGATGTAGTGATGGTGAATTCTCTAAAAGAGGACAAGAGGGGCCAGGTGGCCTTTCTGGAGTGTAATAATATTACATGTTATAGTTACTGGTTACTTCAGAGGGGTTGTTGATCCTGGGATTATTCTGATTACCAGACTTGGAGTCAGGAAGTCATTTTTTTCCCCTAAGCAAAGAAAATTGCCTTCTACCTCATTGGGGGTTTTGCTTTCAACATTGAGGGGGGAATAGGCTGAACTAGATGGACATATGACTTTTTTTTAACATACTATGTGACTATACCACATTGGCAGCCATTCAGAAAAATGACCATCAATGTCCAGAAAATGGACACACAGGGTGGCTCATAGAGATGGGTCCCAAGTAAGGCTTCTCCCATGACATCTATATACCCAACATGCCATATGGACAGAGGTTGTCTACATGACACCACACTTTTAAGCTTAAAAAAAACCCTGATACACTGGACTATGATTCGTGCTAAGGAGATAAGTGAACCTCTTCTCCATCATGAAAGGAAACCCATCTGCAGCCAGCTGATTTTATGATTACATCTTCATCGGTGCAGAACTGGGTTCTGGTTGGTTGAGAGGCCTTTGATGTCAGTCTCTAGAGATATTGTTTCTCCTTGTGGAGTCTACCAAGATTGCGTAAGGAGTCTTCTAGGCGTTACAATACTTGTTGGAAGAAAAAGTATGTAAATAGTATGTAGCACCACCTAATGGAAGGTAGCTTCACTGCTAACACCTATTAAAAGGTAGGACATTAACTCATGGAGAAGCTATCTTCCTGCTTTTCCGCTGTACTCCTGACCAGAACCTACTGGCTTTAGAAGGTGGTGGTCAGCCCTTCTTAGAACGTGCATCCATACATCCACTGGCGTAACTATAGGGGATGCAGGGGATGCGGTTGCACCCAGGCCAAGGAGCCTTAGGGGGCCCATAAGGCCTCTCTTCTCTATATAGGGAGCCCAATACTATGAATAAAGCATTATAGTTAGGGGCCCTGTTACAGATTTTGCATTGGGGCCCAGGAGCTTCAAGTTACGCCTCTGCATACATCCTTCATTCAGAGTCAGAGCCAATACATTTAGTACCTCCCAATAGGTGGCACAATAGAGACACATTTCCAACTACCATTTGTAAACCTTTTTTTCTCAGGGAGCATTGCAGGGCCTATTAATTTCTCTATGCTATCCTGGCAGTCTCCACAAGGAGAAGCAGTACTCCTCCAGACTGGAAGTCTTGTATTATGCTCTAGGACCTCAGAATCTGCATTAGATATAATGATGTATTGGTTCTGTCTTTAAGGGTTGTAGTTATATACCCATTGAATAAGTTTGGTGGTATGGGTTGAAGTGACAATGGTGCCATTGTCACTTCAGTTGATCGGCAGTGGTGAAATCCCCACCAATCAACTACTGATGGCCTTTCCTGAGGATAAGTCATCAATAGTAGTGATGAGCAAACTTTTGAAAAGTTTGGTTTGGCCAGTCCAAATTAGTTCAAAACAAACTGGAAGTTCACCAGAACGCCGAAAACTGGTGCATAACACTGTTTAAGAACCATAAAAGCCCTGCATATTACTTTAAGAGTATATTTAGGGCCTTTTATGGCTCCTAGACAGTGTTATACACCAATGTTCAGGACTATTGTTGAGCGAATCGAACTGGTAGACCTTGTTTCAGGTAGAACTTTGCTAAAACCTTGGTGCAGGTTGGTGTCGAACCAAACTTGGATTGACCCAAAACGGGGTTCTACTGGTTCGGTTTGCTCAACACTAATAGTGCAAACCAAGAAACCCCTTCAATATGATGAGGGCAGAAACAACGTTCCCCTTGAATTATCAAGGAGATCACATAAAGACATTATCTTAACCATAGAGTAGACTCTAATCACAGCTGTATCCATTATATATAACACTGTTAATAGTGCTGATTCCTTACTGTTAGCGGTATTGTAAATCAAGGCTGCAATTATCATGATAAGAATTAAATGAGCCAAATACGGTTTAATTTCTGTATTTTCCCTCCTCACATATTTAACATATGCAGTATTTTCTTTTAAATTGATATTTTCTCCTCTTCTGTAAGGTTAATGAAGGACTATTGTCAGTTTATTGCACTTTAGGTTGTTCCCAGATTGTTAGTAATGTCTGCAGTAACTATTAGAAGTAGGGCATTACTGCGCCATCAATCTGCTCTGTTTGGGACCAATATTTTACTCTTCTAATCTTCTGGATAGTTCTGTGCACGGGTCATCCAGGGCCAGTGCTATAGGAAAAACAGAAGGCATAGCACTTCTCTTAAAGATTCCTTCTTGAAAACATGGATTCTAAGAAAGTGTTGCCAAAAATTGTACTAATGATTCAAAGAGGTAAAGGAAGGACAGAGTGGAGTCCAAGATAATATTAAGGCCTCCTTCACACGGCCGTAGACATTTTTACGTGCGCCCACCGATGCCGTAAAGACTTGTGAACGAGTGCACGAATCTAACGTTTGTGCGCCCGTTCAGACGGCACGGACCCTGGCGCATATACGCTGAGGCCGTAATGCCATTGCCTCCCCTTCCCTCCCCCTCGCCGCTTCACCTTCGCTCTCCTTCCCTCCGGCTGTTTGCAATGGGAGTGGCGGGATGGGGCGGAGCTAAGCACCCACCCCTTGTCCGCAGCCAGCAACGAAAGGGGCGGAGCTTAGCTACACCCCCATCCAGCCCCCTCCCATTGCAAACTGTCGGAAGAGAGAAGACAGGAGGAGAGAAGAGTGAGGGAATTTGGTAGTCATGCTGCTAAACTCCCTCCCACATCCCGCAGCTGTCATTGGCTCCCATAGGAGCCCATGCAGCGGCCAATGTATTCCGGACGGTAAGATAGTTCCAGGACTATCTTTTTGGCCCGGCGCTATATTGGCCCGGACGGGAGCTTTTATGCCACGAGAATACAGCCATGTGATCTGATGCATTGGAATCCAATGCATCAGATCGTAGCGTATATCGGCCGGCCATGAAAATGGCGGCCGATATACACTCATGTGAAAGACCCCTTCAGGGGATGTGTCATCAGAAAATCACATATGGTATTAATCAAGTTTTATGTTAAACATATTTTTTAAGAATTAATGTTTTTTTTAAATTTTCAATGTCATTCTATTTTTAAAAATAAATCGTAAAATTCAGCATTTTTCACGCTGACCACAAAGTCTAACAATAGTCTGTAGAGAAAAGTTTTCAGTAGTCTTTTCACTATCATCACAGGCAGGATTACAGTGTAAGGAAAAGGCCCATTTACGCGCAAGGATAATCTTTCAAACGATTGAAAGACTGAAAGTTTTAGCAATCATTTTGCATAAAGTGTTAATGGACACTAATGTCCATTAACACCTTATCAGCTTAATTTACATGTATAAGGGCCTCTGGAGCTGTGCAGAGCCCATGTGAGCTGGGCTCTACACACAGTTGCATTGTTCTCGCATGGGCTGCTGGCAGAATGCAATGTAATCTTCCAGCTTCCACACAGTGTGCAGTTTGCTGAGAGATACTTTATCTCTCTGCGGCTGAGCGATGGATTTTAAACTCACCTTAAAATCATCGTTCAGACGAAAAGTGCATCATGGCAGCGTTTACACGCACGGATTATCACTCATTTGCCGTTGTCTGAACAAATTTTGAGCGATAATCGTTGCGTGTAAATGGGCCTTATCAGTTATATAGATAACACTAGAACCACCATTCACAATGTGGGATGGCCACAGCTTACCTCCTCCCCCGCATAGAATTGCAGTGATGGCATGAGAGGTGCATGACAGGAAGTATGGGTCTGAAGGGGGAACCTAGTGGCCATAAGTGATGGACCTGATGGTGTAACAGTGAGTGAGGCGACTCAGTCAGGCTGTGAGGTGAGTAGCGATGTACAGAGAGGAGTGAACAGCTGAGGACTGAGCTGGTGGAAGCACAGGTGTGGATGAAAGCTACATGGCAGAATCTTCATCTAAGTAGACAGTAGCATTTGGGGAGGGGAAAGCTGCATGGTGAAGATAATATGGATGCAACCTCTTAGGGACCTTTCACACAAGACGGAACAGACCGCATGATGGATGACCGCAATTTGGGGGGGGGGGGTTGAGGTGTGGCATGAGGGTGTGCTTTGTACAAAGGGGTGGGGCATATAAAAATGTTGTGCTGCCTGTGAATTTTGGTTCAGTTGTTTGGAAAAAGTTTGCTGAGAAGTTTGGCATCCCTGCTCCCCCTCTGCACAAAATAGAGCAGGTCCTATTTAAAAAAGGAATGCGAATGAACCTATTGAAATCCCTTATTGCACGCAGGAGTTTTCTGTGCACAAATACGGTCACGTGAGAAGCCCCAACGCTGGAGATATCAGTTGCTATTGCCTTCTATATCTGGAAGCACTGAAATTCAAGACATGCTTTTAGCATTAGGACACTCACCCTTCTTCCTAGTCCCATTGAAATGCAGGACAGATGAATAGAAGACGTTAGATGAAACTGCACAGAGGTCAAAGTTATGTGGCTACCGGTAAAATAACGGAGCAATTAAGAGCCGCACCGCCAGTATGATGTTCCATCGGGATCTCAAGGAATATAGCCGGCTGCAGGACAGTTGTACACAGATTATTGCATTATTTACAGCATAGGTGACTGTCTCGTTTCCAAACTACCCTCTTCAGAGATATTGATGCCATTTACAGTGTATTATGTAGTTTATTCTGCACATTGGCCCCAAGATTAATTGTTTGCTGTCATCCGGTAGTCGCTTACAAAAGATGACATTAACCTTGGATCGGCTTATCTTCTTGGAGGCTTTGGAAGACGTGGATACACTTTGACTTTTTTGTATATTCACTTTGACACCTATTGACACAGTAATGAGACTGCTAAGAAGAAAAGATAGCGTTCCTGACCCACGTCACAGGCCTCTTGCTAGCCAAGCCAGAAACCTACTACACACTGAGGGGCAATCACCCGAAACAGCTGTCTGCGTATGGACTCTGGCTTGGGTTTCAATTCCCGGTCATTGTTAAAAGGCTTGTATAAAGAGTCTAACATTGACTTGCAGGAATGCTGCTCCCCAATAGGTGGCGCTGCAGCGGTATTGTTCAATCTCCCATATTTGCATATTACCCAGAGGAGCATGAATGGCCTTATATGTGTCCTCACTCACTCACCTTCTAGGTGCTCTCCCCAAGGAGAAAAAATAGCATTCCTGACCTGCAGAGAAATAGGAACACAGGGCTGTCCTTCATAACAATGTTTTTTGACTAGGAATTCCTAAAGAAATGCAGCCACCTAAGGGTGTGTTCACATGTAACACAAATCCGCAACATAGCACGAATGCGTAAAATCCACGCCACTAGTGAAGATTTGAACTGGGATTCAGGGCTTAAGCAGACGGCGCATGTGCTAATACGTCCGACCACTATGGAGCGTATTATCGCATGAACCAGGTTAAACTATTGCGCGCAAGTTTGAAAAAAAAAGCAGGAAGATAGGTCCTGCCCTAAATTTCTCGCACGTAGACAAACTATGTGTGAAAAAGATTGGGTAAGTCCTATCTTTTCTTGCAGATAGGCTTAACGTGAGAAAATCCAGATCGTTAAAAGAAAACCATTGAAATCATGATTTTCACGACCGCGAAACGGGACAAAAACACAACAATGTGTTTAAGCCATCAGCTGCGAGCCTGCAGCTGATTTCAGCCATTGACCCACATCTGATTTCTGCCTTTTAGCTACAGCAAGTAGGAGCAAGCAAGCTGCAGCAGGTAGGAACAGGTAGCAACAGAGACTCAGGAACAAGTAAAAGATACTTAGCAAATGCCCATCCTTTTTTTCAAGAAGAGCACCCCTCATTGCAACACCCGGTACTGCTACTGAGCGCTCTTCCACATGCTGGTCAGGTGATTCAGAAGACCACTCAGTAGAAGTACCAGGTGTTGCAATGAGGGGCGCTCTTCCTGAAGAAAAGGACGGGCTTTTGCTAAGTATCTTTTACTTGTTCCTGAGTCTCTCTTTCTACTCAATGTCAATGAAAGGCAGAAATGACCTGCGGGTCCAAGTTAAAATCCATGCCAGTGGCGCGGGTTTTGATTACTGAAATGCTGCGGATTCGCGGCATTTCCGCTCCCTGTGAACACACCGTAATGCAATGATTCCTCTAGTCCCGTTGTTATTGTCCCAATGATTATTTCTGTTATCTACATTTTCATTCATTAGTAAGGGTGGCCATTTTCATTAGATAGCTGGTAGCCGAATGACACAACTCGTCGTTCCTTAGCTCAGATGGGCTATAACAGCAGATGACCATTTCTAGCGCAATTGCTGTCTTAGACCGCCTGCAGACAGGCGGGTCGGATCCGGCTGCGAGGATTCTCACCGTAGGACCCGACCCGAGTGCCTGCAGAGAGCAGCGCGTACTCACCCGCGCCCGCGGCTCTGGCTGTTTGATGTGCCAGCTTGCCGGCGCATGCGCAGACCAGAGCCGGCGGCCAGGCAGTGACGTTTCTGTGTGGGGCTTTGCAAGCCCCACAGAGAAATAGAGCATGCCGCGGTTTATTAGCCGCGCCAGATTTCGCGCGGACAAACCGCAGCCGTCTGCCTAGGATTGCGTTTGCTAACACAAGCCTATGGCAGCTTCCAAGGGCGGAAATTCCACGGGAAATCACGCCGCAGAATTTCCGCCCATCTGCAGGCGGCCTAAGAGAAACAGAAAGGTGAGACTCCAGTGGGCAAAAGAGCACAAAAATTGGTTCATTGAACAGTGGAAAAACGTCGCCTGGTCAGATAAATCCAGATTTATGTTGCACCGTGTTGATGGGAGGTTAGAATTTGGCACAAGTAGCATGAATCGATGAACCCTTCCTGTCAGCTGATCAAAACATATCACTACATCCAGATAACCTACAGCAACTACAAGAAGCTTCCTGTCCACATGGGCCCCAATATTCCTGTAACACCAAGTAGAATCTATGCCATGACGAATAGCTGCTGTTCTGAAGGCCAAAGGAGATCCAACTCTCTACTAGATTGGGGTCTCTAATAAAGCAGCCATTCCGTGTAACTAAAGACAGTGCAAGTGTGAGTGGAGTACTTCAAAACAAGACGTTAGAGAAGTCACAGTTGTTTGCTCATATGGGGTTGGTAAGACATTGGTACTGTACCAGAAACTGGTGTAGATTACAGCAAAAACCTACTCCTGCTCCTTGCTGGTGCATGGAGGGGCTACTATGTGAAACAAATGTATTCACCACTTAATGCCACATGACGTAAGTTTACGTCCTGGGTGGAGGGTACTTAATGCAACAGTATGTAAACTTACATCCTGTGGATGGTGGGAGCTCAGAAGTGCCCCCCGCCATCCACTGCAGTGACTGATAGCTGTCCTCCCGCTGTAACAGCAGGGATTGATGAGAACAGTGATCCCTGCTGTTAACCCCATACATGCCGCTATCAATGTACATCGTGGCATGTAAAGGGTTCACAGAGGGAGTGTTATTGCAAGCAAATGTCAGACAATGGCATCTGGGCCGTGATCACTATTCTAAGTGATAAGGCATTGCACTAAGGAAGTCCTGCAATGCATTATCATAGTGAACATAGCTTTTATGGTTCACGTCCCCTACATGGACATAAAAAAAATCTATAAAAATAGTGTAAAAAAAATAACACCCCCGTCTCATTTTTTGTGCACTTTCCCCTGTTTGTATAAAAAATAAATAAAAAATGTTAAAAATCCCGCATATTTGGTATCATCATTGTATCTGTACATAAATTGAGCCCACTATTTATCCAGCATGGCAAAAACCGCAACACCCCCTTCCTCCCCAAAAAAACAAAACATGGAGGTAAAATGCTTATTGTGTTCATGTTGCCTCTAAAAATATGCAATAAAAGAATCGGTAATCAAAAAACCTGTATGTAACCCAAAATGGTACCAATTAAAACTAGAGCTCCTCACACAAAGACAACCCCTCACAGAGCTCCGTCCATGGCAAAATAAAAAAAGGTTATAGGACTTTGAATGCAATAATGAAAAAAATAAAATAATTTCCCCCAAAAAAGGTTTTTATTGTGCAAAAGTAGAAGAGTTTAAAATTTTTTTTTTAGTATCATCATACTTGTACCAACCTGTGGAAAAAAGTGATTATGTCATCTACGCTGCATGATGTGGGGTGGGGTCACACGAGCGTGTTTTTGTGCATGCATATGCACGCACAAAAACATGCTTGTATTTGCAACAATGCATTCCCTATGGTGTGTGCACATGTCCGTGTTTTACAGGTGTGTGCCTGCAAAGATAGGACATGCGTGCACCACAGGGAATGCACACATTGTTTCAATGGAGTCGCAGCTGCTGCCGGCAGCTCCATTGAAAACAATGGTCCGCTGGCACCCCTGCATTCTTTTTCAGGGAAGGGCTTTACATATAAGCTCTTCCCTGAAAAAGAAACATTTTAGTTTAAAAAAAAACAAACTTACCTCTCCGCCGTTGCCGTGTCTCCCGCGGGTATGAAGAACACATCTGACGCATGCATCAGATGTTTGTTTTACCCCAGCTAGTTAAAAGAGTTCCTTTCTGCTACATCTGCCACATCTTTGGCAGATGCAGCAGAGGAATTCTTCAATTCTCAACCACAGCAGTCACACATGACAGCTGCGGTAGAGAATCCTGCTGCCGGTACCCCGTCATTGGATTTCAGGGAAGGGCTTTGAACATAAGCTCTTTCCTGATAATCCAAGAAAAGTAGTGTAAAAAAAACATACTCACTCACCTCCCTTCGGCTGCTGGGGCTCAGCCGCGACTTCTGGCGCTGTCTTCAGCGCTGTAGTTCTGAGCTATTGTAGTTCTCAGCCAATCACAATCAGAGCTACCAGCAGGTGGGGATTTTAAGTCCCTAGCTGCTGATAGCTCAGCAGCGCTACAGAGCTGGGGACAGCGGCAGAAGTCACTGCTGAGCCCTGGCAGCTATCAATGGTTTTTCAGGGAAGAGCTTCATAAGCCTCTCCCCAAAAAGCCATTTAAAATAGTGTAAAAAAAAACAAACAATACTCACCTGCCGGGGCTCAGCCGCGGCTTCTGCCGCTGTCCCCGGCTCTGTAGTTCTGAGCTATCAGCAGCCGGGGATTTAAAATCCCTGCCTGCTGATAGCTCTGATTGTGATTGGCTTCAGCAGGTGAGCCCCAACAGGTGAGTATTGATTTTTAATCACAATCAGAGCTATCAGCAGGTGGGAATTTTAAATCCCTGCTGCTGGTAGCTCAGAACTACAGAGCTGGGGACAGCGGCAGAAGCCGCGGCTAAGCCCCGGCAGGTGAGTACTCATTTTTACACTATTTTAAATGGCTTTTCAGGGAGGAGCTTATGAAGCCCTTCCCTGAAAAGCCATTGACGGGATGTTGGCAGCAGGATTCTCTACCGCAGCTGACATGTATGACAGCTGCGGTAGAGAATTGAAGAATTCCTCTGCTGCATCTGCCACAGATGTGGCAGATGTAGCAGCAGGGAATTCTTTCAACTAGCGGCAGATGTGTTCTTCATCCCCGCGGTGGTCACGGCAGCGGCGGAGAGGTAAGTTTGTTTTTTTTTTTGCACTAAAATGTTTCTTTTTCAGGGAAGGGCTTATCTGTAAGGCCCTTCCCTGAAAAAGAATGCAGGGAGCCGGCAGAGCATTGTTTTCAATGGAACCGCTGGCAGCAGCCGGCTCCATTTGCTACAAGCACGCAGCTGCATACACGCATGTTTTTGCTCGTACGTAGGTACGCACCTATGTACGCATGAAAACACGCTTGTGTGACCCCACCCTGACGCTGTAAAAAAAAAAACTATGGCAGAATTGTTGTTTTTTCTCTCTGCTCACTAAAAAAAAAAAGTTGAAATTTTATAATACGTTATATGTACCCAAAAATGGTACCAATAAAAATTGCAGTTCGCCAGGAAAAAACAAGCCCTTATATGGCTATAAGGAGGGAAAATTGAAAAAGTTACGGCTTTGAAAAGTGGAGGTGAAAATCCCTAAAAAATTGTTGCATCCTTTGGGCTAAAACAGGTCATGTCCTCAAGGGGTTAAGGGGCTTCTACCTCTTAATATGTTTGTCACTCATTACTGGACTTACTTAGACTTAGGGCGGCTTCAGACGACTGTATATCAGCTGGGTTTTCATGCCCGGCCGATATACGGTGTCCCTCTCTGCAGGGGGAGGAGGCTGGAAGAGCCAGGAGCAGTGCACTGAGCTCCCGCTCCCTCTCGGCCCCTCGGCATTACTTGCAATGGGAGGGGGCAGGACAGGGGTAGAGTTAAGTTCCGGGACTTACATCCCCCCCTTCTCTACGGTGTCCCTCTCTGCAGGGGGAGGAGGCTGGAAAAGCCAGGAGCAGTGCACTGAGCTCCCGCTCCCTCTCGGCCCCTCGGCATTACTTGCAATGGGAGGGGGCAGGACAGGGGTAGAGTTAAGTTCCGGGACTTACATCCCCCCCTTCCCTACGGTGTCCCTCTCTGCAGGGGGAGGAGGCTGGAAGAGCCAGGAGCAGTGCACTGAGCTCCCGCTCCCTCTCGGCCCCTCGGCATTACTTGCAATGGGAGGGGGCAGGACAGGGGTAGAGTTAAGTTCCGGGACTTACATCCCCCCATTCCCGCCCCCTCCCATTGCAAATAATGCCGAGGGGCAGAGAGGGGGCGGGAGCTCAGTGCACTGCTTCTGGCTCTTCCAGTCTCCTCCCCCTGCAAACATGTGTAAATGCAGGTCCGTGCAGGATCGCTTTCAATGGGGCCGTGGCTGCTGCTGGCAGCCGCCTTGAAAGCAATATATATATATATATATATATATATATATATATATATATATATATATATATATATATTCACCTCTTCACCGCTGCTGTGTAAATATTCCCTGCGGGGAGTAAAGAATCCCCTGCCACAACTCATTCATTAAATTCAATGAATGGCCAAACACTGCCTGTGTTTGGCTGAGTGCTGTAACCAATCACAGGAAGCACCCAGCTGTCATTCAATGAACGGCTGAGTGCTGCCTGTGATTGGCTAAGTGCTGCCTGTGACTCGCTGAGTGCTTAGCCAATCAGACACAACCCTTTCAGCAGGCGGGGATTTTAAATCCTCCCCCTGCTGAAGCAGATTCAGAGAAGTGCAGGGAGAAAACGGGCTGGACGTGCCTGAGCCCTGGCAGCTGAGGAGAGGGGAGTATATATATATTTTTTTTTAACACATTCTAGTAATGATTTTCAGGGAAGGGTTTATATTTAAAGCCCTTCCCCAAAAATCCCTGCAGGGCTAGCTGGCAGCCCATTACTTTCAATGGGATTGTAGAAGCATCGGTCCCATTGAAAGCAATGGGGGAGCATTGCGATCCGCTGTGACAGCTGTGGCAGGGGATTTTTTACTCCCCGCTGTCACAGTGTTTAGTGACAAGGTGACTCCCCACGGGGAATATTGACATGCACCATGGACCTATGGTGCAAGAATGTCCTATGTTTTGCAGGTACATGCGTTTGCACGCCTGGAAAAACATGGACATGTGAAAACAGCATAAGAAACCAATGGTTCTAATAAGCATGGGTTTTTGTGTGCACAATTGTACGCATATAAACACGCTCGTGTGAAGCCACCCTGAAGTATGAAACATCGGTCAAAGTAAATAAAGTCAACTGTTCATTGGAGAAAGTAAAGTAGTTGAAAAGGTGGACGATAGTATAAAGGAGTCGTGCCAAGATGGCATCCACTGTTCATATGCCCTATGAAGGAATATGAATGTCATAGCGAGGGGACCTCTACTGTGGCCAGAGTGGAGAGACGGTCAGTAAGAGTGGATTCCACCTAGCAGGATCATATGGGGTCTTTGTAATTAGCTTCCTCCGGCAATATCAGCTGTTTGTTTAGACTGGGACTTGGGACCACCAGAAGTTTGCTGCTGGGCCCGCGTTCTGAACGATCTGCATGTTAGCACAACCCCTCTACATTTGCAGATTGCAGTTCAGAATATCCACTGAATTATTTGTCTTCCCTCCAAATCATTGGGATGTAAGAAATATTTTGGCCATTTGCAAGTTCTTTACTCTTCAAAGGAAATAACAACATTTTAAATGTATCTATTCTGGGAAACAATGTAACATATTGTGCAGCTTCACATCTAATAGTTGTCCTGCATGAATCAGTCTTTCCACATCTATATGAATGGCTTGTGGGCGCAGAAAGCCAGGAATAGAGGGCAGGAAACTAAGACTAATAATATTATAAATGGAACTGAATGAAGGGATATAACTCGGCTCAGATACAGAATATGGCTCCAACATGAATACAACAATACAGCATGTGATTTCCTTGCAGTAGGCAGTTCACATGATAGCCCAGGGCAGTCAGGAAATTCATTGCACAGGTTAAAAGGCCAAGAATGTGAAAGTTATTAAATAACTAAATAATTATTAATTATAATAAATAGGAGTTTTTCAGGCAAATAGTATTGATGAGCTATCCTCAGGGTAGGTCATCAATAGTTGGTCACTAAGGTCTGTCGCAGAGGACACTGGCTGATCAGCTCATCAGGCGCCCGCTATCTGCACTGCTACACAAAGGGGTATGGTGCAGAAGCGCATACCTCCAACCCCTGTGTAGTGGCCACGCGTGCAACTGCAGGTGCAACTCCCATCAGGGGCATAACTAAAGGTTCAGGGGCCCTGATGCAAAACATGAGCTGCCCCCCCCCCCCTCTATCTGTATCTGTACCCGTACCCATACCTAAACCATGCTGCACAGAGACATAACTTGAAGCTTCTGGGCCCCAATGCAAAACCTGTAGCAGGGCCCCCAACTATAATGCTTTATTCATGGTACTGGGCTCCCTATATGGAGAAGAGAGGCCTTATGGGCCCCCTAAGGCTCCTGGGCCCGGGTGCAACCGCATCCCCTGCACCCTCTATAGTTACACCCCTGACTCCCATTGATTTTAATAACAGCTATGCCTGTAAGTACTAGAGCCGGCCACTACGCAGGGTCAGAGCAGCAGCTTCCGCTCCATACCTCTGTGTGTTGTGGCACTGATAGTGGGCATCTGATCAGCTGAGTGTCTGGGTTCTAATTGACGGACTACCACCAATCATCTGTACTATTTTCCTAGAAACACACCCTTTAAGAAGTGCTACAGCGGAAGATAGCGTGACAGACGGCTTTCATTGTCTGCAATGGAAGCCGTCCGCGTGTATGCCCAC
Organism: Eleutherodactylus coqui; assembly: GCF_035609145.1. NCBI lineage: Eukaryota > Metazoa > Chordata > Amphibia > Anura > Eleutherodactylidae > Eleutherodactylus > Eleutherodactylus coqui. The sequence continues at coordinate 247,970,968 of NC_089840.1, forward strand.
GGCAAATAGAGCATGCCGCGTGTGAGGACGGGTGATTTTACGGAGCGGAATTCCGCGGTGGAATACCGCACCGTGAGCATTGTGCTATTAGGTTCAATAGAATGAGCAGCATGAGTTAGTTTATGGTGCTCATACCTGGTGACAGGTTCCCTTTAACCCCTTCCTACTAGAGGACGTACAGTTACATCCTGCGGGATCAGGGCGACCTCTCTTCATACAGCGCGGGTGCCAGCTGTTTATTACAGCTGACACCCGTGGGCAATAGCTGCAATCAGGCACGTGGCTGATCGGCGCTATTAACCCATTAAATGCCGCTGTTAATTCTGACATCGGCATTTAAATCCCCGAAAGATGTTTTTTTGGCTTCTGTATGGACCCTCCACAATGAGATCACAGAGAGCCGTGTGGGTGTCATAGCAGCCCGGAGCCTTCTGAAAGGCCCCAGGGCTGTCCTAGCGAACTGCCTATCAAGCCGACCCTGTGGATTGGCTTCATAGACTGCCTGTCAGATTGCAGTATGATGTAATGCTACGTCATTAGATCATACTGCAGGAGCGATCAAGACATCGCATGTTGTGGTTCCCTAGCGGGTCAAAAAAAAAAAGTAACAAGATCAATAAAGTTTTACTAATTGTAAAAAAAAAATACTAAAAGTTTAAATCATCGCCCTTTTGCCATATTTATAATAATGGACTCTAAATCATAAAACAATAATACATATTTGGTATGGCCGCGTCCGTAAAAGTCTGAGCTATCAAAGTAATACATTATTTACCCCGCACAATTCATGTCGTCCAAAAAAAAAAAAGAACTCCAGAAATGCACTTTTTTGGTCACCCTGCCTCCCAGAAAAAAATGCAATAAAAAGTTATATGTTTTTCAAAATGGTACCACTGCAAACTACAGGACGTCCCACAAAAAAATGAGCCCTCTTATAACTATGTTGATGGAAAAATAAAAAAGTTATTGTGCGCAGAAGATGGCGGCAGAAAATAATTTAAAAAAATTAAATGTCTTTGAAAAAAAAATAAAGTAGTACAGCAAAAAAAAACCTACACAAGTTTGATATCGCAGTAATCGTACCGACCCATAGAATAAAGTTATCATGTCATTTTTGTTGCAGTTTGTGCGCCGTAGAAACGAGACGCACTGAAAGATGGCAGAATGTCTTTTTTTTTTTCATTTTACTCCACTTAGAATTTTTTAAAAGTTTTTCAGTACATTATATGGTAAATTAAATAGCACCATTGAAAACTACAACTCATCCTGCAAAAAACAAGCCCTCATACAGCGACGTCGATGGATAAATAAAGGAGTTACGATTTTTTAAAAGGGGGGGAGTAAAAAGCGAAAATGAAAAAAAGAGGTAAAATCTACATCTCTTTAGGAGATTCAGAGTTCTGTATGAGAGTTCTGCTATTATTAAGAAATATTAAGAAATTAATCAGAACAGAAATGTGGACATTCACACTGTAATCTGATGTTGGACATTCACACTATAACTTACCTTGAGATCAGAGGCGTAACTTGAAACTCTTGGGCCCCAATGCAAAACCTGTAACAGGGCCCCCAACTATAATGCATTCTTCATAGTACTGGGCTCCCTATATGGAGAAGAGAGGCCTTATGGGCCCCTTAAGGCTCCTGGGCCCGGGTGCAACCGCATCCCTTGTCCATAGCCTGTGATCATCTCTGTAGGGTCCAATGATGTATATAGAGCTTTTCTATAGCAATTCAGAGGCTGCTATTTTCCTTAAATGCACTGATGGGAAGTAACAAGGAGAGAAAAACCTCTCACTGACACTAGGGGTGATATCTCCAGATGTGAAGAATTTAGGATGCTCTTAGGTATCTGCAACCTCCAACCAAATGGCTCCATGGACTGTACTTGGTGTTGTAGTTCCGCTTTATTCAAGTAAATGGGGCTGAGCTGCGATTTCACGGACAGCAGACCCTTTTTTTTTCTTCTAATCTCAAACAACCCTTTTACAATTTGTATACTTTGTAAGTTATTGCTCTACTTTATCAGACACATCAAGACTGGGGGCACCAAGTTTTGTGTATCAACAGACTCACTGACTCAGTCTTCGCATTTTCATAGTTTGGATAATATTTAAAGGGATTGTTCGGACTTTGGGTGGTTTTTCTATTGATGACCTATCCAGAAGATAGGTCATCAATAGATGGTCAGTAGGGGTCTGCTGCTTGGGATCCCCACTGGTCAACTGATTTCCGGTGCTGCTGTCAATGTGGTCAGTGCTGGAGGCAGGTAGTGCTGGCAACATTGCAGCGGCCCAGTTGGGTACTACAGGTACAGCTACTGCTGAATTGTGCCTGTGCCTGCAGTACTAAACCAGCTCGCTGCATTATGGACAGTGGCACCATGAATCAGCTGATTGGTAGGGATCCTGAGTAGTGAACGCCCACCAATAGAAAAATTGCTCAAAGTCCTGGACAACCCCCTTAACATAGGTTTATTGAACAACACCAACTCCACTGGGAGTGGACTGGTTACATCCATCTCCTGATTTAAGGAGGATACTTACATCAAAGTAATCTACCTCTAAATGTATACTGTGTGGAAGCCCCTGAAGTGGTTACCTATACAGTGGTCCCTCAACATACACTCCGGGACAACAATTAAATATTGAAACTATTGTCTGTTGAAAGCAAAACTCTGTGGAAAACTGGAAATTGATTCTGAAGCCTCCAAAATGTTAACCGAAATAATACAAAATGAAGATGAAAGAAAATGAAACAGAAAAGTAATGTAGATCACATAAGTCCTTGTATGTAACACTCAGAAACAGCTGCTGGAGGGTGTAAATCACTTACTATGATGAGTACAGGAGCTTCCTCAGGGTCCTATACAGAACACACGGTGCACCAGAAAAATACAATAGAGCCGCCTTCACCTGTGTCCAAAGGAAACGCTCAACCTGGCACAGGTAGAGGGCAGTACAGAACATGTAGTAGTGTACTGTAGGGAGCTGCTACTGGACAGCCAATCAGTGCACATACTTTAGTATAGGGTTGCCATGATTATCACCCAAAAATACCGGCCAGAGTATTAAAATAAGGTGGTGTTTCGCGGGTATGGCCTAACACAGTGTGTGATTTAACCATTATATTCCCCTTGTACAATATCAAATATACATCTCTTCGCAGATAAACTCTACAGTCTCTGCTGTAGAGTTTTTACTGACCTCAGCATCCCAGTAAAAATACTGGCCAGGCTGGTAATTCATTGGCTTGGTGGCAACTAGAGATGAGCGAACGTACTCGTTTCGAGTAATTACTTGATTGAGCACCGCGATTTTCGAGTACTTCCGTACTCGGGTGAAAAGATTAGGGGGGCGTCGGGGGGCGGGGGGAGACGTGGCGGAGCGGGGGTAGCAGCGGGGAACAGGGGGGAGCCCTCTCTCTCTCCCTCTCCCCCCCACTCCCCGCTGCAACCCCCCACTCACCCATGGCGCCCCCCGAATCTTTTCGCCCAAGTACGGAAGTACTTGAAAATCGTGGCGCTCGGGCGAAAAAGGGGCGTGGCCGACTAGGTTCGCTCATCTCTAGTGGCAACCCTACGTCAGTAATACAGGGGTTCTACCAGTGAAATGCCAACGGTGATTGGCTGGAAGTTCCGGACCGTCCGTGACATTGTATGGATTCAAGCTACAGTGATCCCGGAAAGATCGGTTTATGCTGAAAATATTGTGTCCTGAGGCCACGGTAACCTGTGGGATCACCACAATGACCAAAACACATTTAGCCTTTTGTATAATCATTATTAATATTATTTACACAGACCACAAGCTTTTTTTAACCAAATATTATGTTCCTGTATGAAACTGGAGGCATACAGAGGTAGAATATAGACCCATAGACTTGTAGCGGTTTCCCCATTATCGATCCATACAACACAGATCTGTTATATGATTATATGAACTAAAAGCAAATTCACACGGTCGGAAATCATGTCAGAAAAATCCAAATTGCAGATTCCTGATTTTCTATTTTAACATGCAGATTTCCTGCAGATTCCTTACATATTTTCTCCATTGGAGGTGGAATCTATGTCAAATAAATAACATAATGGTTGTCTGCAATGGGGATTTCAAAATATGCAGATTTCACGTGGAGTCCCCTTTCAAAATAGACGCAGGTTCCATGTTGATATCCCTGAGAAGATACTTTGCATACACAAGGCCTAAGAGGCAAGAGCGGTCCAGCAGTAACATGAATGGCTGCAAGGAGTTTCGGACTGTTCTGCAGACTCATTGGCGTGATATAGGATGCTGTTTATGGCAGCATGTAGACTTTCAAACAAACACCAGTTTAGTGAGTAGTATGATCTAGCCCTGCAGAATAAGATTGGGAAGTCATTAAATGAGTAAAATTGGAGACCACAATGTCTTTATACACACTACCCTACCAAAAGTAATGGGACACCCGAGCAAGAATCAAAAGTAGTATTCATTTCCATATGTTATACTTAGTGGGGCTCCTTTGGCCCTAATGACATTGGATAGTCTCCGTGCCATACTATCTACTAATGTCTGATACACTTCAACTGGTATTCCCCTTCATTTATCCTGCAAATGTCTGACAAGTTCTCTCGAAGAAGATGGACACGGTTTATATTTCCTGACCGCACATACCAGTTCATCCCAAAAATGTTCAGGTTGGGATTCTGTGTAGGCCGGTCCAATCATTGAACATCCATGTTGTCAAACTAACCTAAAACGGCGTTGGATTTGTGACTAAGCGTTTTGGCTTGTTGGAAGTATGGCCGACCATTTCCAGACTATTGGCCCATTTTCAGCAGCCCATTATTGTCAAGAATGTCAGGGTACATCTCCGTATTCATGGCTCTTTTCACTACAACCAACAGATCGAGACGATGCCACGTAATACATCCCCAGACCATAACGCTACCTCCGCCGTATTTAAAGGGAATCTGTCACCTACTTTTAGTCCTATAAGTTAAAGCGGTTGTCTTGCGAAAGCAAGTGGGGTTAAGCACTTCTGTATGGCCATATTAATGCACTTTGTAATATACATCATGCATTAAATATGAGCCATACAGAAGTTATTCACTTACCTGTTCCATTGCTGGCGTCCCCGTCTCCATGGCGCCGTCTAATTTCAGCGTCTAATCGCTCGATTAGACGCGCTTGGGCAGAAGGGTCTTCTCCCTTCTGGTCGGTCCAGGCACGAGCGGCGTTCTGGCTCCGCCCCCTTCTACGCGTCATCGTGTAGCTCCGCCCCATCACGTGTGCCGATTCCAGCCAATCAGGAGGCTGGAATCGGCAATGGACCGCACAGAGCCCAAGGTGCACCATGGGAGAAGACCCGCGGTGCATCGTGGGTGAAGATCCCGGCGGCCATCTTGGAGGAAAAGAAGGAAGAAGTTGCAGAGAGGGGATTCGGGTAAGTAAAATGTTTTTTTTTAAATTTCAACACATCCCTTGGGTTTGTACTACACTGAACGGGGGGCCTATGCAAAAAAAAAAAAAAAAAACCCCGTTTCGGCGCGGGACAACCCCTTTAAGTTAATGGGCTGATGATAGGTGACCCATTGTGTCTGGGGATGTAAGTGTTACCTCCTCTGTCATGCCCCTAGTGGAGTGCTGAAATTCGCTGTTCAATGCATTGAATGGCGCACTAAGTAGTCTGCCCGTTCTATAATGGGTGAAGTATTAGGCAGTGCTGCTCAATGCACTGCAATGATGTCTGTCAGCACTCACCCCGGGGAAACGATGTATGACACATATCCCTGGACTCAGTGGCTCACCTACTTTCAGCCCATGAGCTTAGCTTATAGGGCTAAATATAGGTGACAGAGTCTCTTTAACTGTTGGCACACACACTCAAGCTAAAAGGATTCCCCAGGCACCCTCCACACCTACATACATCCATCTGATTTGAAGGTAGAGTAGCATGATTCATCAATCCACAGGATTTTTTTCCATTGCTCAACTGCCTAATGGCGACTCTCCTTGCACCATTGTAGACGGGCCAATGCATTTTCTTTGAGAGAATTTGCCAGACATACGCAGCATGAAATGTATCAGACATTAGAAGAAAGTATACCACGGAGAGTATCTAATGTCATTAGGACCAAAGGAGCCTCACTAAGTATTATCATATGTAATTAAATACTACTTTTGATTCTTGCTCAGGTGCCCAATTCCTTTTGCTAGGATAGTGTATTCTTTACAATTGATGGGTGGAGGAATTCAATTCTTAAATACAAGCGGGTGACTGAGATGGTGGACTGTTGGGTTATCATGTCATGTGTTGGAGTACCTTCCTGGCTTCCATAATTCAAGAAACATCTTGTGTTGACCAACATTTGTCTACCATAACCACTTCTTCATTTCTCCAAGAATAACCAAGAACCGCCACACCTTCTCCAACGTCCATTTCAACTTTTTGTGACTTTTTGCAATGTAGTGGAAGACATGTTCTGAAGTTGCGCAGTGCACAGCCTCACATACAATGGTCACTGCATGCTTTGAAAAGACATCTGAGTGAGTTTTAATTAAAGTTTTATCATAATACCTCATACGAAGGATTGTGCCACTTACACTAGTGCAGAGGTGAGTTCTGGTGGAGTCATAATGTTCTAGAGTAATACCAACATGATTTTCACAGTCGTTAACAATACTGCATTTTAAACATGTAACATTGAAAAACAACAAATGGGATATTCTGACCTGCGTCATGCAAATAACAACCAATACAACACTGCGGATGGAAAAGGAGTCATATTAGCGGTCCCTTCCCTCCAACGTGGAGAGAAGCTAATACTGAGTGGACATTATGTGATTCTAGAGTGCTCATGGCAGATATTCCGAGGCAATATCATTACACTACATATTGTACTGTAGTTCATATAGTAAAGACCGTGTGTGCAAATATCTCTCTGTCAGAATGGTATCACCAGTGCCAATGTCATTCATACGAGGCAAGTTACCATTTTTCGGTCCATCCATAACATATACACAGTGGAGGACGGGATATGGTTGGGTGCATAGCTTTTATTGACTTTTGAAGACCCAAGTATCTTAATAAGTATCTGCAAAGGACCACAATAAAAGCCCCTTTATGACTTTCGGAAGTCATGTTGGGATGGGATGGACACTTCTGATCCGAGGTTCCTCCTGGCCTAGAGAGGAGCATCTTTGTTGCGAAGGGATGACTCTCGGAAGTAAAATCTGTGCTCCTGAAAGCAAAACATTATAAATCTGAGGTTTCAGATGCATGGATTCCCAGACAACCCTGTAATATGGAGCTGCAGAATATGGAACGCCATGTGTAGCCATAAAATGCACTACTGGGTGCAAACCTCATAGGGGTAAAAAAAAGAGAATGCCACAATTTATAAAATAGAAGGTATATGAAGGTACAGTAGAAGCCCCATGAACCTCTAGGGGTACCTTTTCTGACTCCATCCAAATAGAGCTGTAATATTGTATGGGTTTGTGTATGAAGTCTAAAGGACCATTTACACACAAAGATAATCTTTCAAATGACTGAAAGATTGTGCGATCTATTTGCATAAAGTGTTAATGGCCATTAACACTTTATCATCTTCATTTGCATGTAAAAGGGCCTCCAGGAGCTGTTTGCAGAGCCCAGTGTGTGATTAATCACACACCCAACTGCATTGTTTTCTCTAAGGCTGATGGCAGATTATAATGTTATCTACCGGCTCCCATGAGGTCTGTTGAAAGATACCTTATCTCTCAGTGTCTGAACAATGGATTTTAAGTTCACCCTAAATTCATCATTCAAATGAAAATTGCACGATGCCCACGTTTAAATGTAACGATTATCGCTCATTTTTGGTTATTTGAACGAATTTTGAGCGTTAATCGTTACGTGTAAATGGGTCTTAGATGTCACCTCTCTATGTAGGACTCCTTACAGAAGGTCATCTATCATTTTCCATCCTACATGTGTGCACTGCCTAACTTCAGACTGGCCTGTAGGGGAACAGATGAATCCCTGGTGGGCCTTAAGCAGGAACAGACCCCCATTCATCAGCGCTGTGTTTTTCACGGACCAAAACTGCATACGCCTGTGTGCATGAAGCCTAAGACTGTGCACGTTTCAGCCTTTACAGGATATGCCATGAATGCCACCTCTGGAATCTTCATTTATCAGGGGGTCCTCCAATTCTCACCTGCTGCATTCTCCAGATACTTCAGTGGAAACCGTGACGTGAACAAAGGCAGTCTGTCCCCCAAATAATTAGCAAGTACCATATTATCTGATCTAATTAGCTGGTGCTTCATCCACTCAACTGGTGCAGTAGATAACGTAACATTTTTGCATTGAGTTAAATGATAGCACCTTTAGTGTTAGCTATATCTATATACGGAGCTTAAAGGGTGCTTTCAGCCCAACAGAATATTTCTGCAAGACACACTGAAAAACGCTAAAAATTATGCGCCAATTCTGCATTGTAGCTGAATTCGGCAGTTGTGTCTTTCAGTGCGTCTTCTGGAAATATTCTACTTGCTTGAAAGCACCCAAGAGGACCTGCCATGTCTGCTGATGAGCAGGGTGGACTGCATACCTTTACTGCCAAGTTCCTGCTGAATAATTAAAATAAATAACCCTTGTTATTTGTATAGCCCCAACTTATTACGCAGCACTTTCAAGTAATTTATTTATTACCCCCAACCAAGACCTTGGAAGGATGAAAGGTTGAGTCAACTTTGAGCCGGCTACCTGAACCATGTGGGGATTAAACTTCAGGTTGTGAGCAGGAGCTTAGGACTGCATTCTGCTGCCTTAGCACTCTGCACCACACAAGGAACCAACTCCATTTTTCTTTTTTGCCCTAAAGCCCCCTGCTTACCCTCATAAGTTTCTGTTACATACGAAGCCAGGCATTGATACTCAGTAAGATGGGCATTCTCCATCATTCAGTGTCAATGGATGATGTGATGTTTTATTGGCACTGAGCAGTGGAGACCACCTGCCTAGTGTCGGACACCATATGAAACGGAAGCAGGTATAGGTTAACAGGGGAGTAGAACCAAGAGAAAAATGGCATTGGAGTCAGCGATAATATGGCTGTGTAGGTATGCAGCCCACACTCGCTAATCACTAGATGTGACAGGTTCTCTTTTAACTAGAGTTGTAATCAAAATGATTCAGCCCCATTGCAAATTAGATTTATTTGCCAAATTTACAAACTTTTATTAATTGGCAAAGAAAACAAACAAACAAAAAAACCAAACAAGCTCAACACAACTAATATAACAAGTGGTCTCCAAATTAATAATTTCCACAATCTCAGAATTTGGCAAATAAATGTATTTTGCAAAGGGAATTGAATAATTTTGATTGCAACTGTATATAACAAATACAGAAGATTAAAAACATCCAAAAATGAACCAATAATGCTGTAAAATTCAAAATCACGTGACCGCCGGTTCTTTATATCAGAGATGTTCAATAGATCAAGAGTTTACCTTACAGAGAATATGACTATAGGCCATTTACATGGCACAATTACCATGCAAATAATCATTAGATTGGGTTCTTTTCATGATAATTATTAGGTGTAAATGCATACAACGAGCCAAGGATCAGCGAATAATAATTAGATCATCACTGATTGGATCTTTTACGAGGACCTGAAAATCATTGTCCATCTACTGCTACATTGTTTGGCATAAACAGGTGTCATATGATGTGTCGAATAGAAAGTAGTGGCAGAAGGGTTGACTAGAGGCGCGGTTATGATGCAATGAACCCCCAAAGGAAATCCAAAACTAGTGGTGGTGGGGTCCTTTGCTCAGAACTTCCAGTAATTAGCTGGATTAAAGAACAGCTACAAAGAGTGTGTCTTTTTCTCTGGAGGACCCAACATGCCCCAGAATACATAGACGGCTTACTGATCTTAAAGGGGTTATTCAAAAATGGACTTTTATCCCCTGTCCACAGGAGAGGCGCTAAAAGTCTGATCGATGGGCGTTTCAACATTGAGACCCCCAACTATTCCGAGAACAGGGGTCCCGTGTTATGCACAGTGCCACTTCATTCATCTTCAATTGGAGTGCTGGAGATAGTTCTTGGGATTGGTGGGGTATTAGTGATTAGGCCCATACCAATCAGATGTTTGTCAACCATATTTTGGATAGATTACAAAAGTCAATTTTGGGATAACCCCTGTAATGTTTGATTTGTCCTGTGGTGGTATTGCCATGTTTTCCCAGCAGATTACAAGTGATCTCTGGTGGAAGGGAGCAGGGTGGTCTGTGATCAGCTCATTATCAGCAAAGGCTTCTAACAAAAAGGTGCTGTCAAAAGTGGATATCCCCTTCGATGAAAATCTAAATATATAACTGACTGCGGATTCACAAAGATTGGAGTGAGGAAAAATGGCTTTGCACCAATGATTTTGCGTGGAGCTGTATTATTTCTTTGAGTTCTAGGACCACGAGTAAAAACCTTTAAGAGGACACATCACATCCTCTGATAAGCAAGATAGGCATATACATTTGCAGCCAGGTCCCAACTGAGTCCACTACTACTTTTGTTTTAGCCCCTCTGTTGGGAACCAGAAACTAGTCCACTGTTAAGTTAGTGATTTCCATGCCAAGTGTCAATCAAGAGAAAATGGTAGTCTGCACATTTTTCGTGCACTCCATTCACCCATCTGTCCCAGGTGTTATAGTGACAGTATATAGCCAAGTATTCAGCTTCCCAATGCATTTGAAGGCTTTTGTCCCAAAGAGAGGTGTCTGTTAGAGTTAGGGCCATCCAATAAGATTTGCCTAGACATGGCAAATGGGCCCACCTGTTTTGATCAAAATGCACTAAGAACCTTGCACTTTTTATGTAGCTAGTATAAACAAAGGTTATACAATTTCATCAGATATTAAGTGTGTTTGAGTGCTAAATCACATGTTTCTAATCAATCAAGCATTATGTCATCCATTGACACTTGGAATCAGGGGGGCAAAAACAAGAAGGAATCAGTGGGGACGCATCTGTAAGGGTATGAAGCCTATCCCAATTGTCAGAGGAGAGGACAGGTCCTTTTGAAAGCTACCCTCCATTCCCAGACAAACCGAGATGGCTACACCGCTTCCCTGACAACCTGATGCATCAGTAGTCTTTGATTGGCCACTGCTGATCATCTGAGCAGTGCTGGCCAATCAGAGCAGAGTGTAGTGTCTTAGACTACTAATGCACAGTGTACATCAGGTAGTCGGTGAAACAATTCAACCATGTTGGTTTTTCCGAATTGGAGGGTTATTTGAAGGCCTGCATGGTGACTATCAGAGCTATTAACATTTCTGAAGCAGATGATGTCAGTAGTTGTAAGTGTCTAGCCAACATATAGGTTTGGATATCCAAATAATGACCTCCACTGTGCATAGAGAAAAGTACAATAATATTAGTGGATCGGATGCATTTCCTAATGAAGGTTCTCTCTCTTCCACGTGCATTCGGACAAATATTTTCGGGTTTATGGACAACATAGAAACCAGTGATATCATCTGACAGGAGATACAATAGAAACTCCTATTTGGTTCAATAGTACAATGTGTAGAACATATTAGAAAAATAATTGCAATAATTTATTGTCATGGTAACAGTAGCAAGTGTAACACAGGGAAGTGTGCCGAGAGTTAACACACAAAAAGAAAGAGATATTGCCTCTTCGATCTACTTTGCACCTTTGTGTTCATGGTTCTTTGCAGTACACTTATTGTTATTCCTCTTTAACATGTTATTTTCACAATTGCCACATTATTATCGGTTTCTCTGTATAACAAAACAGAACCAAGCATTGTACATGTACCGGTGTGCTGTACGGACACTCGACAAGTGAATTTAAAAACATGGCGGATGTTTTTTTTTTTTTTTGTCACCAGCGCAGGAAAGACATACGAGCTAGGCCCAGAACTACACAGTAGTTTCATTTCTCCATGGCCCCGTTTTTACGTTTCCTGCATTATCGGAACTATAGATCATGGCTTCATGCATGCTACCCTTGAGTAACCCGTTAGGATTTGTTGTATTAAATGGATATGATTGTCTCCTTGGTTGCATCTCAAAGTGAGTATGGTGCACAGTGTCAGAGTCAGGCATTTTGCCACAACTAAATATTGCAGTACTTGCATCGCTGCTTTCGGGCTGGTTGACGGTTGGGTAAGGGTCGCTTGCTGCACAACAGCCCCGCCTGTGGCCTGTATGGCCCTCGTGTGTACTGTGTGGACTGTCTGTGTGCGAGCTATGGATACTCCCATCAATGCTAGAAGGAATATGGTAAGCATACTCTCTCTCCGCAGCTGACCTATGTCGACTGAAGTAGCGTGGCTTAGTTCTGCTTTTTAGACACCTGTGAACGTGCATGTTAGGTCTGAAAGCACCTTCGTTATGAACATGGATATGAGCTTCGTCTTCCATAAGTTGTTCACAGTGAATCTTTGCACAGCATGGCGTGACTGGCGATAGACAGTTTACGTGGTTCTGCACCGCTTGTAAATTAGTAAGTTTGCAATGACCCACAGAAGGGTGGTTGTACATGGGTGACTTATTAGGGCATGGTGAATCCTGAATGCAGGTCGTATGACCCTGGGCGTCTCCGTTTATGTTCACTTTTGGGCGAGCACTTGGCGGCACTGCATAGGCGTTTCTTTTCGAAGGGCAACAGGACCACCAACAATGCCAAACATCATCTCGCTTTGCACAGTGATGTATTAAAGTGAAGAGGCCTAAAGTTACACAAAATGCTCCATACAAGCAGCTAAAGATCATATCCAAGAAATGCCCTTGAGATACAGCAAGAGCTCCGAAGGTCCAGGTTGCTGTAAATAGAAAGAGGGTGAATGCGGCAGCTCGTAGCTGGGCCTTGAATGAATGCTCATTTTCCAACAGTGAAGATGAAATCATGGAGCAGGTTGCCTGAGCAACTGGCCCGGCTTCAGTTATATGACTGTGACCCATTTCTCCACCTGCCAACCTTTGCTGCTCTTCCGTCCTTTCTTTTAATTCATACTTGCGTTCCGGATGACGCTTTAACTGCACATAGGTACAGAGAAAATAAATACAGGTAACGAGAACAATGAACGCGACAGGGCCGTAGAATGCACCAAGACTTGGCTCCCAAGCCATCCAGCAACTGTGAATAGAAAGAAGAAGGCATACATTAGTGAGATAAAACATAGTAATGTAGTAATCAGCAGATACAGCTCTCAAGTAGATTGGGGGTTTTCTGAGTTGGACAACAAATTGCCCAAAGGGGGCGAAATGTGAGTAGACAATAAAATAAGCATTACTTAGGGCTGACTGAACCAAAGTTTTGATCTCAGATCAACAAGAGTTGATCTGAGATCAAGTAGAAAAACATTGCATCAATAGGGTTTAGCCTATGGTCTTCATTCAAATCTAGGTTCAATTTGATGCCTCGATTTTGGTGGATCAAACCAGTTGAACTTCATTTATCAGCCGACATCCAAGCCGTCGGACTTCCATTTGCTACTGGTAGCATCCATGTTTTTACTATTGCTATAAAAACTGGGAAGATCGTTATGAATGCCTGGAAGATTACTTGACCGCAGTCACCAATCACCATGTATGATACATTTCTTCTAGGTTCAACCTTTGATTGCTGATCGAGTGAACTTGGTTTTGCAAATGTTAGATCAAAAAGTATTAGTGCAAAACATTTTTCTTAAACCAAGTTCAACAGTTGATCGTAGTTTAACTACACCTGGATCAACAGCATAGTTGGTGCAACCCGCCCATACTCATGTATTTTTCCACCATCCTGGTGCTCCCTGCTGGTATCTGTTTACTTGGCTGCAATGACAACGTGCCCATATTCCCACATCAGCACTGCAGTCAATCACTGTCCTCTGAGGTTTTGTGTCATATACCACTAATCAGTCATAAGAGAACTTTTCAAAAGTTTGGCTCGGCCAGTTCACCAAATTTGAGCAAAAAAGTTTGGTACGGACTGAATTAGTTCAAACCTAACCTGAACTTCACCAATATCCTTAAGACTGGTGCCTAACACAGAAGAAGAAGTAGATGAAGAAGGAGGAGGAGGTTCCGCTGAGATGATAAAGAGGAAAGAAAGATTAGGAGGAAGAGGAAAGAGGAGAATGAAGAAGAGGAAGAGGAAAGAAAAAGGTGAAAAACAAGAAGAGAAGAAGGAAGAAGAGGAGGAGGAAGAAGACGAGAAGGAAGAAGAAGAAGGAAGAAGAAGAAGGAAAGAAGAAGGAAGAAAGAAGGAAGAAAGAAGGAAAGAAGAAGGAAAGAAGAAGGAAGAAGGAGGAAGAAGGAAGAAGAAAGAAGAAGAAAGAAGAAGAAAGAAGAAGAAGAAGAAAGGAGAAGAAGAAGGAGAAGGAGAAGAATAAGAATCTTTGGCCAAGACAAACCACTTAAGGTTCAGGTTCGCACCGAACCACAGTTTTATCAAAATTTGACCCAAAACAGGGTTCTCCTGTTTCAGTTTGCTCAACACTACTGCTAAAGCTAATGATTGCCTACAGATTGGAACAGGAGCAATAGGGGGTGGATGAGTAAGTAATGCTTTTATTTGATCACATTCCTCCCGCTATGCAATTTTTTTGCTTAGAAAACCCCTTTAAAAAAATCTGTTGTACCCACCAAACATTCAACATCCAGTGATGGTGCGAACAAGCCACTCTGTGTTAGCCAAGGTATTTAGATACAGGGTTAAGGCAGCCAACTGTATCTTTGCCCCGGGTGAGGGAAAGCCCAGTTACACCTGTGTTACAACCATCCAGGCTGACAGGAAATTGCATGCAATGGTCCGAATTGTTATTATCAACTTTTCTTTGTGCTAGTTTGTTAATAATCAAAACCCGTATTGTATAATGCAATGTAATGCAATATAATACAGATAGGTGAAAATGTGTATAAACATACTGTTGGTGCTACAGAAGGCGATGTATGTGTGAAGCCGCCTTAATTGGCAATTAGGCCCTCAAGATGCCTTTTCCCTTTAACTTTGCATAACCTCCTTAACTATATATGTAGTGCATGTTATTTATATAGCATTAATATATTCCTAGAGGGGGTTCACAATCTCATTACCGGATCTTAAGTCTGCTCACACAGTATGGTTGATTTCACAAGTAAGCACTTATCAGTATTGTGCTTGGAGATTAGGAGGAAAACCATACAAAGTCCATACAAACTGGTTGGAACTCAACTGCTTCCATTTAAAATGAAACATTATGCCTTAGGCCCCCTGTCCACGGGCGTGATTTCGCTGGCGTTGCTATGGAAAGCGACGGCCTCGTTACCATGAGCAGAGAATCATTGCGATTCTCAGCTCGCGGAGGGCAATTTGCAGCATGCTGCGAATTGCCGCGATTCTCAGTGGTCAGCCTATCTGCTCTTGCTCCAGGGCGGCGGCTCCCGCAGCGGAGACCCGCCGAGCGATACCGCAATGCCCGTGGACAGGGGGCCTTATTCAGACGGCTATATTCTCTGTCTGTGTGTTGTCCCTGTATTCCACGGACAGCACACGGACACATTATAGCCTAATACATAATGCACACTGTGCACTGCTTTCTGATTGACAATGGCTGCTCATGTGATCAGTGCTGGCCAATCAGGGAGCAGGTATAGTGCACTGGCCAATCAGGGAGCAGGTATAGTGCACTGGTTACTAACGCTACCAATGCAATGTGGGGATTAGGTAGCCTGCGTTGCAGCTGGGCTGGTATCATCCCCTTGCGATCAGGCCGGGCCAGATTTTAGCTGTATCTATGCCTTTCCTGGTTCTGAGGGGCGTGGTGTCAGGTGAGTGATGTCAGTTCTCACCTGGTTCTAGTTGTCCTGCCCCTTATAGTTCGGCTTTGGCATGACTGCAGCGCTGGTCAATTTAGTATCCCTCTGGGATTGCTGAGGTGCACAGCCTGTTTCTGAAGCTCCTGTTCTTTCCAATGGACTGCTACTAAACTAAGTACCACTGTGGTTATTCCTTGCTACTGTTGCTATTACGATCAGTGTTCCCTGGTAGGGACTTCTTAGTGGCCGTGGTTTGCGTGTGGGTCCGCTCTTTATCAGAGCGATCGGCCTGCCAAATAGGTAGTGGCCCCACCTGTGTAAAGGGTTTTCAAGGATAGACTTTCTCTTTCAGTTTGAATGAAAAGGGCCAAAATATGGGTGGTATTCAAAATGACAAAAAAAGGCGATGTCCCCGTAGACTTCAGCGATCTATTGTTTAACCCAAATTCAGCTAATGGTAAGAACCCCGACCAGTCCTCCTGGTTCTCGGAGATGTAACAGCATAAATATTGTTCCAGGTTCTGGTTACATCCAAACCGGACATGCAGGGCAAACAAACACAAAGAAGGACAACCGTGCGCAAGAATCATAACAAAACCAAAGCACAACCGTGCATAGCAGACATAGAACTAAATAACGCACCAATATAAGCGCCGCCGGGTGCCAACACAGTAGAAAGCAGAAAACGAAAGCGAAAGGGAAAGTATATCCCTAAAAACCCCTTAGGCCGCCTGCACACACCTGGGTCGGACCCGGCATGTGGGATCCCACAGCGGAGTTTAACCCGGTGCCCAGCCTGCGGCCCCAGCGTACCCATCTAGTGTCTTCTCCTCTCTGTTGCAGATGTGCCGGCCGGCGCACATGCGCAGTACAGAATGGCCACGGGATGGACAGCTTCCATTGACTTCAATGGAAGCCGCCCATGTGTAGCCCACACAAAATCGCAGCTTGCTGCGATTTTTCCCCCGTGAGCAGAAAATCGCAAGCGACAATGGGCAGAAAATCATTAATTGCCATAGCATGCTATGGGCTGGATTTGCTGTGGAATCTGGAGGCGGACACCCGCTTTGGATTTTTCAATGCAAATCCTCCCATGTGCAGGAAGCCTTACCTAGATGGGGCCACTACGCAATCGGCAGGCCAATCGCTCTGATAAGGAGGGTCGCTTTAATGAAAGCAGGGATTTCGAAAATGATGGGGATTAGATGAGACTAATCTCTGACTTTTCATCCACTGTAATGTCTGGTGTCGGCATTAGAGACGTTGTGTCATCGTGGTAATTTCAAAACAGAGGTCCAAAATCTGCTGCGGAGTGGCAATTGGGAATGAAGGTGGGTATATTAGGAAGTTTCTTTTTATATGTTCGAAACCCATTATTAAAACGCAGAAATCACCTTTAAACTTTATGTACATAAATCAAAAAATCCATTTCATGTAATGTTGCAGGGTGACAACTTCAGATTATTGTGAATGCATGTACTGTGGTGTATTAGAGTGTAGAATGTGCAAAATATAGAATCTGTTTGTAGCAAGACACGGAAATGTGTTAATGGAGTTTAGTACACGAAAAGCTTCCCTACAGACAGCAATCAGGACAAGGTACAATTTTGTAATATGCACCCCATGCCAATTCTGCTGTGCTGATTGTGACCATTTGTAGCAGCTGCTGGATAGTAGCTCCTCCTGGTCGTCTTGTCTATAAAGCTTTCTATGTGTAGAAATGTTTATTAAGTGCATATAAATCTAAAAAAAAAATTACGCCATGTCCACTACAATACTCTTCTGCATCGGCCACTCCTATTTTCTGCAAGCTCTGCGATCACCATGGGGGGCAGCATTGGGAGTACTGAATATCTATAAAGGAGTTGCCCCATCTAGACTCCTTGCCTTACCAAATATTCCCATCTCATATATTTATGACATATCCACAGGATGTCAGAAATGCCTGATAGATGTGGATTCCACCTCTGAGACTGGCACCTATTGTCAGAATGAGGTTCCTCCAACCCTATCCTGGTCCACCTCCACAGCCACCGGTAGTCTAGATTACAGCAATGGCAGAATTTACTGTTCCACTGTTCCCATGTCTCTAATGGAAGTGAATGGAAGTTACAGAAACAGCGTAGCACAGCAAGCAATACTGTTTTCTCAAGTCCTGAGATGTGGCCTAGGATGGCTTCAGCACCCAGCCAATCCAGGCAGGTGCCGGGACCCATTGAACTTTAGAGGACCCACTTGGTTGGTAATAATCTGATCCTTGGTCTTTGAAATCAATTGTATCTGCATCTTTAAGATGTGGATACAGTTCACTGTGAAAACGGCACTGCAAGAAGCTGAGTGCTTCGTGTACTGAGGACAACGTGATGGAGGCGAGTAAGCTTACTATTTTATATTATTTCTGGGGCATAGTGGGGCCTTATTAAATGCTCAGGTGGCATAGCGGTGCCTTACCAATTGCCCAGAGGGCATAGTGGAGCCTTATTGATTAATCAGGGTGCACAGTGGGGCTTAAAATGACTTGTGAAGCACAGTGGGACCTATAAATGACTCAGGAGGCACAGTGGAACCTATCAATTACCAAGGGTCGCACCAAGGCTTATAAATTACTAAACAGGCAGAAAAGGACATATAAATTATTAAAGGCCCAGAGCAAGGCCTATAAATTACTAAAGGGGCCCACTGTGACCTTGTTGCCCATGGGCCCATGCAAGCCTGGAACCAGCCCTGGATATGGAAATAGCATAACCTGCTGTTCTACGCAGTTAGTCTATTTCTGTAAACCCCATGACCAGTGGCTGTGGCATTATTGCAGCTATGCCAATCTCAGCTGCTTAAGGCCTCCGTCACACGGGCGACAAAGTCGCGCGATTTTGTCACGTTGCTACAATGCTACAAATCACATTTACGTGTAGCCCATGCTTTCCTATGGGTTCCTTCACACATGCAAGGTTTGGTAGCATGCAACAACCCGACACAAAAACCTCACGGGTCCGGCGAAATGCCCGCGACTCGTGAGGTTTTGTAGCCCATTTTTCTCTATGGAGCCTTCCTCTCTGTTGCATCGCATTGCACGAAAACGCGATTTTCGTGCGATGCGATGCAACTTTAACAGTAGGAAATCCTATGGTCAAAGCCCTAATCTAAGCCCTACATGGAAAAATAAAAATAAAACAGATACATCATCTTAGAAGCGCTTGCCGCAGCCTCAGCTTCTGCTTGGGTCCCGGCACTGTTTCTCCTCTTCATCTTCTGGCCGGGGATTGAAAAATCTCCACCTTCTGGAAGCGCTGGAGGTGATTGGCTGATGCTTAGCCAATCACAGCCAGTGCTCTATGAATGTCTGTGATTGAACCAATCACAGCCATTCATCGAGCACTGGCTGTGATTGGCTAAACATCAGCCACTCATAGCCAGCTCTTCCAGCAGCAGGGGATTTTTCAATCCCCGGCCAGAAGATGAAGAAGATGATCAGTGCCAGGACCCGGGGAGAAGCTGCGGCGGCACCCCAGACAGCGCGGGAGAGGTAATGTATACTTTTTTCTTCTTCTTCAGTTACAGCTTATTTTCGGGGTAGGGCTTATATTTCAAGCCCCACCCTACCCCCGGACATCCTGGCATGTGATGCTACAAAGTCGCGCGACTTTGTAGCGCTACAAAATTGCTGTATTGCCACGAGAAGATGCAGCAATATTGCACGGTGCAGGGATGCGATATCGCTGCGATTTTCTCGTAGCGATGCCGTGTCGCTCGTGTGAAGCTGTATATAATTGTATACACTTCTATTACACCCGCATCTACACTCATTAATCAGAGCTGCAGACAGCTTTGTAGTAGATTCTGATTACTTTTCTACGTGTCACTTCGAATCACCTAAGAAAAAGTTTTATGGCACAGAAATAGTTCTGTGGTTTTTTTGATAGTTCTTTGTCCTGAATTCCAAGACCCCGGGACACACTAATCATTTCGGAGATTGTTATGCTGTTTCAGATGTAATCTTCTCCCTCAGTCTTCCTATAAAGCAGCTACCATTGAGAGATTGACGTCTTTTCACTTTATGCTCGCGACTCAGTCTCCTTTCATTGGAGTAATCAGTAACCTGAAGGACGCCATATTTCAGCATGCCAAGTTCCCTGCCACTATATTATATGTCTGCCAATAAGCAAATAATAACAGGGAAATATATTATTTTAATTGTGCTACAAAATTCATTGTGATATAAGCAATAAAATCTCCAGAAGCTGATATACAATAACCCGTACAACATAAATGTATTATACAGGCTGTTGTCAAAAAGACCCATCCGGCGCTATATCTCAATACTGGTGTCCTAGATAGAGATGACAATAGTGTACTTGAATAGGAAGGCATGGATGCGCTATATGTTGTTATGGTGTACAGGCCGCTAGGGCCCCGGAATATGGATTTCAATTTTGTGTTGTGGCCCCTGGAAGAGATAGAGAGTAAACACAAGTGCAAAGTTGAAGAGTAGCATGTGAGAAGCAGAAATCCACTTTCTGTGTCTCTCTAAGTCTTGCCAGAACGCTGCTATGACTGAAGTAAGGAAAGCGAACTCAGTGGCCTCCTTCCGCCATAATGGCAAGTGCATGTATTGCACCCCACCTTGGATAAACCTGACCTTAGAGTAGTGTTTAGGGTCCATAGGAGCTGACAGGTTCCCATTAAGTCCATTTCCAGGCATATTTGCATAAGCCCGCTTTCACATGGGTGTGTTCTCACAGCGATATCGCAATTTTGTGTCACTACAAAGTCCTGTGACTTTCTAGTGCTCTTTTGCAGGGATTTGCTTTAGTCTTTCTATTATTATGAGCTTGGTTCTGTGGCTGTATTTATGTTATGTACTTGGTACTGGTATTTTATTTATGTAATGACTGATTCTCGTGCTGTATTTATGTTATGAGGTTGGTTCTGGTACTGTATTTATGTATTGATGTTGGTTATGGTATGTATACCTTATGAGCTGGGTTCTGGTACTGTTTTTATGTACTTAGCTTGGTTCAGGTATAGTATTTATTTTTTGAGTTTGGCTCTGGTACAGTATTTATGTCATAAGCTTGGTTCTGGTGCAATATTTATGCATGAGTTTGGTTCGGGTGCTGTATTTATATTATGAGCTTGCTTCTGGTACTGTTTTGTTTAATGTACTTAGCTTGGTTCTAGTGCAGTATTTATGTTATGAGCTTGGCTTTGGTACAGTATTTATGTTATAAGCTTGGTTTTGATTCTGTATTTTTGTTATAAGCTTGGCTCTGGTACAATATTAATGTACTAAGCTTGGTTCTGGTGCTGTATTTAAGTTATGAGCTTGGCCCTGGTGCATGGTTTGTGTTATGAGCTTGGTTCCGGTGCTCTATTTATGTAAGCTTCCTTCTGGTAAAGCATGCATTCATTGAGCTGTTCTTGTGTGGATATGTTATCCTGCTCCTTCATCCATAAGCACAATACAAGCATACTGCCTATCAGCGCAATATATATAGTTCTTTTGGTTATGACTGGATGTGGGAAGTGGGGGGGGGGGCATGGTGCAAAAAAAATCAGCAAAGGGTGCCATCCAGCACGGACCTGGATCAGCACACAGCGTCTCAACATTCTAACATTAAGACAAGTGCAGCCATCAGGTGCCTCTATAAAAGATTAAAAAATATTATTTTCAGACTTTCTTGGTTTAGTTTATAGGTTGTTGTCAAAAACTAGCCAAGGACAATAATCTCTAGCACTATAGAGTAATATGAAGTGGTTGGGTGTTTTCTAGTGAGCGATTGCATCCCTTCATAGGACTAATGCGACCATCATTATAATGACTTTAAAATGATTTGGAGCGTGACGCTCATTGGGTTAGCGCATTATTAATTGTGTGCCAACAAGTGCTAATTTTACACTTGGGAAGCTGATGGCCGCATTGCGATGCCTGCATATAGCCAGGTCCTGAGCGTCCATCACACGCCTTTCTTGATGAATGCTTCTTACATTACAAACTTGTACAGCTAGGTGTTGATAAAATAGAAAGATGAAACAAATGTTTTGACTTTGCTTTTACTTCTCTTTGTTTACAATCAATTTCCTTTTTTTTTTACCTTCAGAGTAACATTAAGGAGACTTATAAGTTTCAATCGAAAACAAGTAACAGCAAAGAAAGCAAAACAACAAATGTAGCAAAAGCAAACGAATGTAGAAGGGTTTTAGGATTTTATACTATGTGTAATACAACCACAAACCAGAATGCAGATTTACAATTTTATATTTAGCTATTTTCTCACAGGCTACGGCTTCTATTTCAATTGATCAGAACCCTAAGGCCTGCCATGGTGCATATAGGGGGTTGTGGACACAACTAGCTCACCGCAGTAAGGACTTCCCTTTATGTACTAATCCAAAGTTTTCTCTTCACTTGTAGGTAAAAACCAGAATAACTATTTTCTAATAATCTGCTTTCTATCTACCGGTATCTATCTATCTATCTATCTATCTATCTATCTATCTATCTATCTATCTATCTATCTATCTATCTATCTATCTATCTATCTATTTATCCTCACTCACTCACTGACTCAGTCACTGACTCACTTGCCACTAATTCTCTAACTTCCGGTGTCGTACAGACATGAAATTTGGCATGACCGTTCTTTAGGTCCTAAATAAGAAAATTAAAGGGGTCACAACTTGATTATTTAATGCTAAGTGCAAAAGTATTGGCAACACTGTGTAATGTACCTAATCTAATTGATTAACTTTCTGGTGTCGTATAAACCTAAAATTTGGCATGACCATTCTTTAGGTTCTAAATAGGAAAAGTTGAAGGGTCACAACTCGATTATTCCATGCTAAGTACAAACGTTTTGGCACCCCTGTGTACAACCAGCGTCCTCCCTGAGGAAGAGTAGGAATATATGTATAAAGACAGTCGCTAATACACCAGCCGATCAATCCATCCACACACCCGCAATGAAGTGCTTATGCAACAGCATATGCATCGCATGGGCTGGGACTGACACCGTAATGATCTAGTTTTTGTTCCTGTCTCTTCAAGTTTTCATTTAAGTTTCCTGAGATTATCAAAGTACTTAACCTGTTAAATTACACTGTCTATAGATGGTCATATACAGACAAATGTCTCATCTACAGAAATACCCCAATTTCAAATGCAGTACTCATAATCCTGCCATCTACTTATTGTGGTAACCATTGTTATTCATCTTGTGCACCCAATGAATGGCCATCCTCTCAGGTACTCTCTGTGTAACTGTCTTTTCTAGAGTATTCCTATTAGGTTATGTACTTTCTAATGCATACTTCTGATGTGCTTAACCTTGTTCAAAAACATGTTGTTTTTTAACCCCTTCGTAACCAACCTATTTTGTATCTAAAGCACCAAGTGATTTTTATTGTCTCATTGCAAAAGCCATATAGCCGTATGAGAAATAGTTTTTTGTAGGAGTTGTATTTTTTTGATGGACCCACTTAAAGAAAAACAATTGGTTCTGCATTGGCGCATTCTGAGACCGCATTTTTTATTTTTCTGGCAGTGGAGCTCTGTGGGGTCTTATTTTTTTGCAGAAAGAGTTATAATTTTTATTCTTACTGTTTTGGGATGCATGTGATTTCGGATTACTTTTTACTGCATTTTTTGGGAGGTGAATTAACGAAAGAGCAATTCTGGCATTAACTTTAAAAATGGCGCTCACCAGGCAAGATAAAAATAACAAAATATTTTCATTGTTTGGGTCAATACGAATGTGGTAATACCTATGGTGTGTAGCTTTTGTACATTTTCTTACAGTATTTTATTAATTTAAGAAGGTTTTTTGTGTGGGGGTAATGTGCGTTTTTTGTTTTTTTTTTATTAAACTCGTTTGATTGTTAGGATAGTATACTGCATTACTTAAGTAGTGCATTCTACTTTGCCTATGACATCAGCCTTTTAAACTCTGTGGGAGGTCTCCTACTGCCATGATAACTTATTGGTACCTTGTGATGATATTGCAGGGTCCTGATGGGTGACAGGAGGAGCTACCTACTCTATAGTCTATTTACATGCTGTGGTTGCTATTAATTGCAGCATATAAGGTGTTACACTGCCAGGATCTGAGGTTTCTCCTCTCCTGGCAGTTAGAGCAGGAGCCTGGCTGTCAGTAGTAGGTTTGAAGCCCATTATTTAGGTCAATAAAAAGGTATATTGGTCGTCACTAAGAGCTAAAGTAAGGTTGTAACAATGTAGTGCTGCTTCTTCGCATCCAGTACATGCCTGAATTTGAGGCTTGAGGTCTGGCCCCTGAAACATTGTCATCTTCTTGTGCTTGTATTACTGTGCTCCTTCAACAACAGTATACACTTTGCATTGTTTTCAGCAAAGTACAATCAGTTCGCCAAACTTTGGCAAAAAGTTTGGTTCGGTCCAAATTAGTTTGAACCGAAGCAGAACTTCGCCAATACCACTAAAATTGATGCATATCATGGTGGTGGTCCTGTGGATAGTCCTAGGTTCAAATCTTCTTCTCCTCTGCTGGAGAAGGCAGAAGGAGAAATATTGTGGCTCAGTGGTTACCACTGTTGACATGTAACGCTGGGGTCCTAGGTTTAAACGTGACCAAGAACAGCATCTACATGGAGTTTGTATGTTCTCCCTGTTTTTCATTATGATCACCTTTATTTATATAGCACATATATATTATGCAGTGCTTTACATTACTTGATATTTTATGTCCCCGCCGAGGCGCACAATCTATATTCACCTATCAATATGTTTGTGGAGTGTGAGAGGAAACCCACACAAACACAGGGAGAACGTACGAACTTAATGCAGATGTTGTCCTTGGTCAAGCTTGAACCTAGGACCCCAGCGGTATAAGACAACAATGGTAACTATTGAGCCACCATGCTTTTCCTTCTTCAGAGGAGGAGATAGATGATGAGGAGAAAGATGATGACGAGGAGAATATCTCCTTTTCCTCCTCCTTTCTTTTATTCCCTCTTTTCCTTCTCCTCCTCTCCAAGCTTGACCACGGACCACATCTGCATGGAGTTTGTATGTTCTCCTTGTGTTAATGTGGGTTTCCTCATTAAACATATTAATAGGTTAATAATATAGATTGTGAGTCTCAGTGGGTACATAAAATATCATGTAACTTAAAGCTCTGCATAATATATATGTGTTATATAAATAAAGGTGATTATACTGAAACACAGGGAGAACATACAAACTCCATGCTGATGTTTTGCTTGGTCAGATTTGAACCTAGGACTCTAGCACTACAAAGCCACAGGATCACCACTTTCTTCTAGTGAGTTTGGCAAGAAGAAATCACTCAAAGTTCAGCTTTGCTCCAAACGTTTAGCAAAATTCAATCTGAAACAGGTTTTGACTGGTTCAGTTTGCTCAACACTAATTGTAACTATGCACAGTATTGTTACAATAATATATAGTATGGTTGTCAAACTACTAAGGACCACTTGTCCGTTAGTATGTATGCATGTGTGTAGCTGCTTCTCATGCTCCGCCCCCGGTGACGTCATCGCTCTGCCCCTGGTGACATCATCACAGGTCCTACAACATATATAAAACACAGAGCCTGACTGACAGAAGAACAACAAAGTTGTGTGTGTAATTTGTGGGGTCAGGATGGATGTAGTAGAGCTGTGTGTGTAATGTGCTGTGTGTGTAATGTGAGGGGTCAAGATGGATGTAGTAAAGCTGTATGTGTAATGTGATGTGTGTGTGATGTGTGGGGTCCTGATGGATGTAGTACTGCTGTGTGTGTAATGTGTGGGGTCAGGATGGATGTGGTACAGATGTGTGTGTAATGTGTGGGGTCAGGATGGATGTAGTACAGCTGTGTGTGTAATGTGTGGGGTCAGGATGGATGTAGTACAGCTGTGTGTGTAATGTGTGGGAATCTGGATGGATGTAGTAGAGCTGTGTGTGTGATGTATGGGTATTAGAGATGAGAGCGAGCATACTTGGTAAGGTGATTTACTCGAGAGAGAGCATCGCCTTTTTCGAGTACCTGCTGGCTCGTCCCTGAAGATTCGGAGGGGCCACGGGGGTCGGGGGCGGTGCGGGGCAGCGGGGGGAGCAGGGAGAAGAGTGAGAGAGATCCCTCTCTCCCCCCCCGATCCCCTACGCAACCCCCCACGGCCCTTCAGAATCTTCAGGGACAAGCCAGCAGGTACTCGAAAAAGGCAATGCTCTCTCGAGTATATCGTCTTACCGAGCATGCTCGCTCACCTCTAGTGGGAATCATAATGGATGTACCATGTAGTAGAGCTGTGTGTGTGATGTACCATGTACCACAGCTGTGTGGCGTATTGTGCCACCAGAAACACTGGTACTATAATTTCCTAATAATTACTAGTAGTAATATACAATACATGTGTAACAATGTGCAGTAGGGTTATAGTAATGCGCAGTGAGGTTGTAACAATGTACAGTGTGGTGGTAAGAATATGCAGAAAGATTGTAACAATGTTTGTAAAAGTCTGTTCATAGTGTTATTTCTAAGAGTATGTTTACACCCGAGTAATTACTACGAATTTCCACACAAATCCACAGCATTTACAGTACGAGCCATGTAGATGAGATTTAACAAATCTCACCCCCATGGTATGCAAAAATCCCACATGGAGTCTGCAGTGGAATTGACATATGCTGCGGACTGTAAATCTGCAACATGTCAATTGTTTGCTGCGGATTTAAGCACCAACTCAAATTTTATTGCTGCAGATTAACTGCACATTCGGACCACGTTCACACGGGCTGCAAAATCGCATGATTTTCCGGCAATGCGAAAACACGTTTGTGAAACCCATGGTTTTCTTCACATTGGCGATCTTTTCACTGATGCTATGTTGCGAGAAAGAAAAATCACGGCATGTTCTATCTTTTTACGTTTTTTAAAAAATCTCCCATGTTTCCATATGGAGCCTCCTTATTTATCGCATTGCATGAAAATTGCGATGCAATTTTAACATTAGAAGCTCTGATTGACTTTCGCGATAAAAGAAATCGCTCGATCTTATCGCGGGTGGCAGCGATGCAATGCGAGATTATTCTCAAGAACAAGCATCGCTGATGCTACAAAACTTCGGGAACAAAGTTGCAATATCGTCATGATTTTGTAGCGGCGATATCGCGATCGCCCGTGTGTAGGAGGCTTCACTGTGGATTTTCCACTGTTGAAAACCTGCAGCGAACATTACCCATGTGACCGTACCATTATAATGCTACTTACTCTACAATGAATGCATCTATAGTACACAATACCATTCAAGATGTAAAATAATCAATAGGGCTGAAGACGAGAACACAGAACAGAAACTGATTTTAGGACATCACATTCCTCCATCATTACTTACTAAGGCGCATTGTCTTCATTTCCATAATTTTTTAGGTTGGTTGCAGCAGTAATTCCACAAATAATAAAGGGGACACCACCACTTATAAGATAAAACCTGTTGGAAGAGAACACAGGTATGCCATGAGTATATGCAATGGTGGAAATATACCATTTACACAGTGAAATGCAGACAAGTATTTAACATTTCTATTAATTGAAAGAGGGTTTTTTTTTCCAAGTGATATACTGGGTTTTATATCTTATTTATTGAATATGCCATCAATGTTGGACTGGTGGAGGTCTGACCACTGGGATTTTCATTGATCCATAAAATGTGTCATCTGGCAGAAATCCTTGTGCATTTTTGATTACTGCAGAAGGTCCCTTAAGCATCGTTTGTAGGAAATCCCTCAGTGTTTAATGCTCCCTTCTTCTCTTTCCTGCTTCAACATCTCCTGTGGTTTATGGACTGACTGGCTGTCAGGGAGGTGTTTTCCCTAGCTGTCCAATCGGCCATATCAGATGTGTATTTATTCTGGTCCCGCCCATACATGGGTACCAGTTATTCTCCTTTGTGCATGCATGCTGTTCAGATCCATGTCTGCATACAGTTATGTCCATGTCTGAGTTCAGTCTTGTTTGTTCTCCCTCCATTCAAAGTGTTGTTGGGGACCTAAGTCCTTTTCAGTTTGTTCCCTCCATCTGATCAGTTGTATGCTATGTACAACTGTGCTTTTTAACTCAGTTTGGGGTTTATTCACCATTTCCTAGCTTAGTTAGCATTTCCATCCACTGTATATTCTTCCCCATCCTCCATCTAGGGACAGGTGAGGTCCCCTAGATTCAAGACGTGCTGCCGTCCTTATTGGGGTGATCACCCTGCAAAAGTTGGTTAGAGATAGTATTCCCTCTCCTATGTTTTGTAACTGTTTTATGACCACTTTTGTGTTTCCCTCTTTTTTAGGTGATATAATACATCTACAAATTGGTTCATTATGGGCATTAATTATGTCTTGGTTTAACATGTTGGAGACATCTGTGAGGGTTGCTGTACTTGTGTTCTATGCGAACATAACACCGCCCTTTTGTCGTTAATGTAGAGTTAGGAACACTGAATGAGAGCTGAAGGTGCATGTCAAATGGAAGAGCACAGCAAGCCCATCTCTTCAGTAGTCAGATGGATCCCAACAGTTGGACACCCAATGGATCAGACATTTATGTAATTGGGAAGCCATAAATATATATGGTGCCAATCCAAATGGAAATAAGTGTTAAGGTGTTCTCTTTGGATAACCCCTTTATATAAATTGGGGATCTGAATACTTCGACCCCCATTACTCATGAGAAAAGGGCTTCTATGTCCTCTTTATGAATGGAATGGCAGTCAAGCATGCGCTGTAGCTCACTCTTCTACAGAGCTGCTGAGCGGAGAGGCTGTCCTTCCTTCCTTCCTGGAAGTCAGATCCTGCGTTGAAGATGGCACATGTGTAGAAGATGGCACATGCGTAGAAGGTGGCACATGTTTAGAAGAATGACATGAATCTGCCCATAGCAGGGCTAAACAACCTGTGCATGCACCAGTCCATGATTTCATGGTGCATGCGCAAGATTTCTATTGTCCCGTGGATGGCGTAGGAAATGTCATCTATGTCACTGTGCCAGAAAGGGTCCGGGCTATGGAGCAAAGTATGGGGAGCAGAGATGGCCCAGACTGACCAACCAAAATGTTTGGTGCTATTTGCACCAAACATTTTGGTTGGTCAGCCTGGGCCATCTCTGTAAAAGAATTGTAAAAGTTCATTTTTCAAGGTATACTTGATTCACGCACTATAGCAAAATAAGATTTGGGCACACCTCTATCGGTCTACAGCTGTAATTGCTTTAACTTGCTGAGAAGCTGACAGGTTCTTTTTAAGGGGTTAAAAGAGTTGTCTCCTTATGTCAGATCATCTCCATATCCCCATCCGGCCTTATGGATGCCATTATTGGGGAGGAGGGTCAAATCAGGGGAGCCCCTGCACACACGGGTCTGTCTACGGTTGCTGTTTTTGTCTGGAATGGTCCATTATATCAGTATAATCAGCCATCAATAGACTTGTTTAACGCTTTTTGCAATATTACTGTAACCTTCATACGGATAATTAAACGCTGCCACCTGCGGCACAACATAACAGAAAGCCATGGAATAAGCCGCTCTAAAATTTCAGGAATGAAACACCTTTGAAAGAGATTCTTTGTTGTTCTCTAGCAATGTGCTGCTAATTTACTTTTCAAGCCCACATACTTTCATGAGCGGTAAGGCAGATCTGTCAGCGCACCGCAAAACGAACCGAATATCGGAATTATCCACAAACTATTTAAAAAAAACAACAAAATTAACTTGTGTAATTACCTTATATACAAACTGCCCAAACTGATAGCTTGCTTTTTATAGTTCCATGTACTGTATATACACATATCAGGACAATCTCTATGTGTCTGCATACCCGAACAAAGCAAGATACTGATATACTGTGTTATATAAGTAAAGACAATTACCGTACAGGATATATACATGTCTGGAAATGTAGCTATGACAACCGGAATGGAAATATCCACTGTATATTGCTCGCTTCACTCAAAGAACTGGATCATGATGCATAATACAAATAAGGTATACTATCTATCTATCTATCTATCTATCTATCTATCTATCTATCTCTCTATCTATCTCATATCTATCTCATATCTATCCATCTCATATCTATCTATCTATGTATCTATCAATCTATCTATCTATCAATCTATCTATCCATCTATCTATCTATCCATCTATCTATCTATCTATCTATCTATCTCATATATATCTATCTATCTCCTATCTATCTATCTTCTATCTATCTATCTATCTATCTATCTATCTATCTATCTATCTATCTATCTATCTATCTATCTCCTATCTATCTATCTATCTATCTATCTATCTCCTATCTATCTATCTATCTATCTATCTATCTATCTATCTATCTATCTATCTATCTATCTATCTCCTATCTATCTATCTCCTATCTAACTAGCTATCTCCTATCTATCTATCTATCTCCTATCTATCTATCTATCTATCTATCTATCTATCTATCTATCTATCTATCTATCTATCTATCTATCTCCTATCTAACTATCTATCTCCTATCTAACTATATATCTCCTATCTATCTATCTATCTATCTATCTATCTATCTATCTATCTATCTATCTATCTATCTATCTATCTATCTATCTATCTCCTATCTATCTCCTATCTATCTATCTCATATCTATCTATCTATCTATCTATCTATCTATCTATCTATCTATCTATCTATCTATCTATCTATCTATCTATCTATCTATCTATCATCTATGTATCTTATATCTGTCTCATACCTTTCTATCTCACTCATATCTATCTACCTATCTATCTGTCTACCTTCTCATCTTATAGCTATCTATTATCATGGGAGGCGATATAGCAACACAGTATTCAGCATACAATGCAGCAGATGGAGTAACCAAGATACATGATACTTATTTAAGAACCCATAAATAAAAACAATGGACTGATAAAGAGTGATCAATTGAAATTGTACCTTAAATACACAACATGGTATTGACTAATACATAGTAATTAGAGATGAGTGAGCACACTCGGTTAAGGCAGTTACTCGAGTGGGCATCGCTCTTCTCGAGTAACTGCATATTGCTCCGAGCAGGTTCGGGGGGCGGCGAGGGGTAGCTCGAGGGAGAGAGAGATCTCTCTCACTCTCCCCCCCCCCCCCCCCGCTACCCCCCGGCGCCCCCCCCCCCCTCGAATCTGCTCAGACCAGTATGCAGTTAATTAAGAAGAGCGATGCTCGCTCAAGTAACTGCCTTAACGGAGCATGCTCGCTCATCTTTAGTAGTAATACCTTCTAAGCAATATCCTTCACACTCTACAATTAGCAATATATTTCCTTAACAATACAGCGTACTGAACCCACTCCGTAAGGAGGTCTCGGAGACGGCCACACAGTGTACCACTACCATTAGTCATCTTATTAGAGACCCCCATCGAGTAGCGCTCCTCTGGCCTTCAGAACTGAAACAACTCATAGTAGCCATAGTAGCATAGAGTCCATTAGATGTTGAAATCGTTCTGCAGGAATATTGGCCCACGTGGACAATCATCACTGAGCCCTGTCATTGGCTGCAGTAGCCTGCTTATGGGATGGCACAAGCTGACTACAGTCTGTAAACATTTCATCAGCGGGGAGTTGTGGAGCCACCAACAGGGTATGAACGGGGAAAGGGGGGGGGGGTGAGTATGAGCTCTTTATTATGTTTTGCACACAAAGGCCTATTTTTATAAGGAAGCTATAACTTGGCCCCCCTTTCTAACACCTTGGCCCAGACAGGCTGTCTTGATGTCCATGGCAGGGCTTTCACAATGGGGCCCTATTGCTAAAAAATGTAGTGCTTTTATGACTTATGCACCACCTCTCTTCAGTAGCGCCTTAGGCCGCCCCCTACTCTTTGTCCCACCCCTGCTTAACTCAATGCTGCAATTAGGAGCATAAGTAGTACATGAGGGTATAGTAAACCCCTTACACCACACTGTATGAAGAGGTGTTTCCAAAAATGCTTGCCTTGGAATGGTTGTTAATGCTTCCAAGGTTCTTCATGTGTCTTGGCAGTGAAATCTATGCTCCTCCTCATCACCATTTCATCAGTAGTCTAATATTATGACACAGCCACCTGACACTCCTCAGTAATGAAAAGAGATGAGATATAATAAAGAAAATCTCACCATCTTCTTATTCATTTCTAACATAATTCATTAATTATGATCGCTCTCAATCTGCTGTATAAACTAATCATATTTCCCCAGCAATGTTACTTGCAGCTGCACTACCTGAAATAATCTTACTTTGATCTCTGAAATTGGGTATTCATCTATCTAAATGCTAATTGGCTTTTTAGCCTTTGCCTTATCCTTCTTGCTTAACCATCATTAATTCTAACTGCAATTCTAAAATGCGTATGAAATGTAATTTATCTTTACATTATGTTCCTCGCCTTATGACAACCGTGAGTAATGTTACATTAGTCATGTAAGATCTGTGCTTGTATAAGGTTAGAATAACTACCAGATCTATTTACTAAACTCGGATGTATGTGTGTGCTGTATGCCGTACGCATTATCCACCAAAAACTGTACATAGGTCCCGGAGCATGAGAAGCAATGATGGGGCCGTAAGTGCGCATTGTGATGTCACAGTACAGGTGACATCACAAGGGTGATGTGCAAGGGTCCTTATAGATGAGCAGATTCTTGTCTGAACGAGTGAGTGACGTCATCGCTAGCTCGTTCGCTCTCATGCAGCCTGTTTATACAGGCAGATACATCGTTGGCTTGTTCAATTTTTATGCCTGACGAATGAAAAGTGAACGATTGTCATACGTCATTCAGTCGTTGGCTTGCGTATAGACCAAACGATTATCGTTCACTTTTGCTCATTTGAACGATAATCGTTCCATCTAAAAGAACTTTAACCAGTGATGTCAGATACTCTGGTTTCCACCCACACTCCAAAAACATACTAATAGATGAATATAGATTGTGAGTCCCACTGGAGATGAGGACCAATGTAAGTGATGATGACCTGTGTACAGCGCTGTGGAATATGTATGTGATACAGTATGTAAATAAGTATAATAAATAAACACAGTGACATCACAGCACAGAGATAATAAACACAGTGACATCACAGCACAGAGATAATAAACACAGTGACGTCACAGGAATGCTACATAATGATATCACAGTACAGGGGTAATTCACACAGTGAGGTCACAGTGCAGCAATATTAAAGGGGTTGTACTAGAATCGTATGTTCCACAGGATAGGGGATAACTCGCTGATTGTGAGGGTCTTACCACAGAGACCCCTGCCGATCTCAAGAATGGGGTACTCATGTCCCCCTCTGCCTGCCACTGCAAGAGTCATCTCTACCCATGCCGTGATGTCAGAATGAATGGAGCATGTGCAGTCGGTGCTCCATTCACTTCAATGGGGCTGACAAAAATATCTGAACACTTACTTGCCGCAGTAGCATTAACAAGTAATGGAGTGTTAGCAGACATGTGCGACCAGCACATTTCATCTCCTCCTCCCTGCGGGGGGCGCAGTAAGCCCACAATGAGGAGGACAGGGGGACATGGAACCGCCATTCTCGAGAGCGGTGGGGTCTCAGCGGCGAAGGCCCTTTGATCAGTGAGTTATCCTCTATCCTGTAAATAGGGGATAACTTGCTATTCTGGTAAAGCCCTTTAACACAACTGTGTCACAGCATGGGTACTAGGAGGCACATTTATTTTGACTGCAATTTTTATGCCATTTAAGTAAACTGTGCTCCAGCCATAAATATATGAAGATAGTGCTGTTGCCATCTCAGGTCTCCTTTCCATCACATAAGTTAAACATTTGTATCCATATTATCTGGTTAGATTTGCACTTATATTTGTGGATATTTTTTGTTATCACACTATGATAGTATTCCTGATCAGGGCTTAGGTGTTCTATTCTGTAGCACATTTCTCATTTTAAAGAGAGTTTATCACTCACAGTTAGCCCTATAAGCTAAGCTTATGGGCTAAAAGTAGGTGACCCGCTGAATCCGGGGATGAAAGGGCACAGTATCTTATTTTAGAGGTGGGGTGGGGGTGGGGTCTATACTTACCTGGTCCACAGCGTCCTGATGGTGTCCGGCGGCGGCGCGGCGTCCTCCTCGTATCACAGCTGCCTTCTGCTGGTGACGGGGCTTTGAATATCCTGCCTCCAGCAAAGCAAGTGCTGTGATTGGCTGATTAAGCGCTGACAGCAATCACAGCCGGCGCTTGATGAGCCAATCACAGCCATTAGCGCTGCTAAGTAGTCCACCCGTTCTTACATTAGATTGGGAGGACTACTTAGCAGCTCTGCCCAATGCTTTCAGCATTGACACCGCAGGAAGATGGGGAAGGTAAATATAACACATCTCCGGACTCAGCGGATCACTACTTTCAGCGCATAGCTTAGATTATATGGCTAAAAGTAGGTGACAGACTCCCTTAAATTGTTTTTTTAGTTTCAAGAGATTTTATTAGAGTAGCAAAATGTGGAATTTACATCAATTATGCGAGAATAATCCCCTCGCAGGGGGCATCACAGATAAGTATGTAGACCTTATTACAATCACAATTACACTTGCATTTCAATTGTGTTTTTTCCATTCCATTTTCTTTTGTACTATTTTAAATTTAAACTAAAAGCTTCTCTTTGTCTGACAACTTTTAACAATAAACAATAAAACTCAACTGAACCAAATTAAGGTCTTCTCTCTGTTTTTCCTCTATGAAATATCTGTTCAACAGGTTTCAAGTTAGAATGTCTACCTAGAACTGGACCCTCAGGGCACTTCAGGTCCACAAAAGGATGTGCCGGAATCCTGGAATATCTACCAGCTCTATCCAGAGTCCCCACACTTGCCCATATCTTACCAGCGTATCTGACGCTATAGCGTGTAGCCTTTCATATAACGCAATCTGTGAGATTCTACTCATCACATCCTGAAACGAGAGGTGTGGCTGTTTCCACCTGGCTGCAATATGTATTCTCGCCGCCATGCAGATCAACTAGATCAGTTTATGCACCTGGTATTTAACCCGAGGCTGACGGTTGACCAAGAGAAACATTGATGGAAATTTTTTGAAAGGGGCATTAGCCTATATATCTGGGTCCAGAGTCAGGCCACCTGGGGACAGGTCCACCAAATGTGTAGCTGAGTTTCCACCTCTGTACATCCACTGAAACAAGACGGTGAAGCTGCAGGGTAGTGTTTGTGTATTCTAGCTGGTACCAAATGGGTACGGTGCATTATTTTTCAAGAGGTTTCCATTAGAGTAACCTGGTAACTACCCTTAGAAATCGTCCCACAGCAGTGGGTCCATCTCTCCAAATGTTAATTGCCAGATCCCTCTCCCATTTTGACATAAATGGCAATTTACCTTCCCTCGGAGGGTTATTCAAGAGAATGTAAATCAAGAATAGGGTGCTGTTTGTCATAAACACAGTCTCTCAAACATAGTCATGTCTGGGAAAACCTGCGGTAGCTGCTGTAAGTTTAGGAACTGGAAGACTTGATGTACACGATAATTCTCAGACTGAGGGGAGTTAAATTTGGCTCGGCATTGAGCTATTGTTTTGCAGGCGGGAACTCTCTACCAAATGATGGAGACCTGTCACTTCAATAATTTTCCACCACTGAAAATGAATTAGATCCAGACTTGGCGGGAATCTCACATTCAGTATAAAAGGCATCAACCTAGAGGGTTTATTAGAAAAATTATATTTGAAGTGAATATGCCTCCAAGTTCGCAATGAGTAATAGGTGAACAAGATAGTGCTGCTCAGATTGGCTACCATGGGACTATTTGGCCATATCAGGTCCTGAAATGTGTGTGGAGCTATTCTGGATGCCTCCAGGTCGACCCACAGCGGAGCCCTTTCTCCACCCAGAGTCGCAATCCATTGAGCAGTTCTAGCTGCTGTATAAGGCCTTAGTCACACGGGCGTTTTGTCACGCGATTCATGAATGGGTGTGTGAGTGAAACCTGCCTCTGATTGGTCAGGGCTGTGACCAATCAGAGGCAGATCATTCAGCAGGCGGGGATTTTAAAGCCCCGCCGGCTGAATAGTCCCGAGAAGCAGTTCAGGAGAACTGACAGCGGCCGCGGCTGGACTCCGGCTGCAGCGGAAAGGTGAGTATACAATTTTTTTTTATTTTAACACATTTTAGGATGAATTGCAGGGAAGGGCTTATATATTTAAGCCCTTCCCGACAATTCACCCCGCGCACGCCGGCAGCCCATTGCTTTCAATGGAGCGGCTGTATTGCCGGCTCCATTGAATTCAATGGGCAAACATCGTTCTTCTGTCACAGCTGTTACAGCTGTGGCAGAGAAGAATTATTTGTCTTCTATAGGTTCTCAATGGGGTCGACGCCGCCGCCGGCCCCATTGAGCGCATATAGAGAAGAGAACAGGAATCGCAGATCGCAGATAGGTGCGATCTGCGATTTCTGTTCTATAATTTATCGGACGAGCGCATAAAAAGCGCTCATGTGTCCGATACCATTGCAAAGCAATGGTTTTATAAAACCGCCGGACGCATGCGCTGGCGCAAATCGCGGCTAAAAACGCCCGTCTGACTAAGGCCTAATACTTCATTAAATTAGGGACCGAAAGTTCCCCCTGTCTTTTATGGTAGTGTGTTATGTTATTTTTTATTCTTGGGCATTTGTTTTTTTTTTTTTAAATCAGGTTTATTGAGTTTTTGGTTTTTAAACATATTACAACAACATGAAAATTCACGCCTATTGAGTTATGCTAACAGTTGGAAGGCAAAACTTGGTTAAACCAACAATTTGCATATTCTTATATTAACAATACTAAGTTTCTAAGAGATTCTTAGATTCTATATTCGGGCTCCTTCTCTAGAACTGGGTTGCCTGCAGAAACAGGGAAGGGGGGCTCCGGGGGGGGGGGGGCAGGGCTACGTCCATATTTGCGTTCTTTACTCTTCAGGAAAACTTTACCAGGTCAGGCGATGACATAGCCTGGGTGTTGCTTGGAGGTGGGGGGGGGGGATTAGCAGGGATAGCCAGGGAAAGGGTTGGCGGCGGGGGGGGGGGGGGGTAGGGTCGCCCGGCGGAGAGGCGTTGGCGCTCAGTCTCCGCTATGATATCGCTGGCCGTCACTCTCTCTCCTACCCAAGGATCCGGTACGGCTTCCACGCCGGTGCAACCTCCCTCATGCGTCCGGTTTCCAGCGTCCGGGGTCCGATGTACTCTCCTACCTTCCCAAGATATCGGTGGAGGCTTTTTGGCTAACCACTCCCAGGGCTGCGCCCCCTCTCAGGTCCGTTGACCCGGGGAGGTTTGGGGTTGCTGGATACTTCTTCTCAGCTCCCTCCAGGGGTGCCATGTGAGGATAAAGTCCTCCTGTGTGTTCCTCGACCAGCTTGTTAGCTCCTCTAAGTCGCATATTAAATCTACCTTATCTCTCCATTGGTTTAAGGAGGGAGGGGATTGTTGCAGCCAATGGAGCGGGATTAAAGCTTTTGCAGCATCTAGAAGGTGGGCTACCAGTTTGTGTTTGAAGGGGTGGAAGTTTGAGGAGGGTCTCCACAGGAAGACCATGTCCGGAGTGATTTTGAAATTAGGGGAAAGTGCTCTCAAGTCACCTTCCACTTCTCCCCAGAAGGGTGCTATTTTTGGGCATTCCCACCAGATGTGGATGTAAGATCCAACTTTGTTGTTGCATCTCCAGCATGTGTTATTGGGCGCTAAATTGTAGTCTTTTAGCCATTGGGGGGTTTTGTACCACCTTGTGAGGAGCTTATAGTGGCTTTCCTGCATTAGGACACAGGGGGATAGGCCGTAAGCTGTTTTCAGTATGAGTTGGGTTTCTTTTGTTGAAAGGGAGATCTTTAATTCTTTTTCCCACGAGCTTATGAAACTGGGTTTAGATATTCGGGGAGGGGCTATGTAGTTCTTCCGAATGTAAGAGATTTTTTTGTTTTGCACCATTTGCCTCTGTTGTTTTTTCAAAGACAGTTTTTGGTCTAACTGACTTAAATTTAGCTAGAAAGTCGTTTATTACTTTTTTGGTGTGCGACTCCTGGAGGAAGGAGAGTTTAATATTTGGAGCCAACATTGTGACGATGTCTTCCGTGGGCTTATGTGACAGCAACTGTATGTCTTTGATCTTGACTCCTTTAAATTGCTTCCAGATGCTTAATGAGCCCGGGTCGGGCTCCTTTCCAAGCAGTCTACCCAGACTTCCAATTGGTGTTAAGGGGGACGGGTCCGGGGCTAATTCACGTTTGAATTTGTCCCATGTTTCGCAGGGTCCCCTTATGAGCGGGTCGAAGTTTTTTGCCCTGTACCGGGACTTCCTGGGGAACCACAAGTCCTCCACCAGAGACTCCCCATATGAGGCAGACGCTATTTCCTGCAGCAAAGGATCCCTGGTAGGGTGTGTTAGCTCCAACCAGTAGTTAATCTGTACTGAGTGGAAGTAATCCTGGAAGTTCGGTAAGTCTATACCTCCCTCCGCTCTCCTCTTAGTCAATAGGCTATATGCTAGTCTGGGTTTTTTTTGTTTCCAGACAAAACTCGTGCAAAGAGTACGCAGAGTTTTGAAGAACGAAATTCTTGGGCATTTGTTAGCCCAAATAAATTTGAAAATTAGTCTCTGTAGATTAGTCACGGCCCCCCTGTGAATCGGGATCGGCAAAGTTGGAAAAAAGATATAATATACGTGGAAGCAGGTTCATCTTGACAGCATGAATCTTTCCCACCATAGCAACGGGTCCTCCCACTTTAGCAACTCCAAGGAGAGCTTCCGTAACAGGGTGGATAGTTCCATTTATATACAGTGAATAAGGAAGTGGTCAGGTTAACTCCCATGTAGGGTATATAATGGGACCAATGTTGAAAGCGAAAATTCAGTTCCTCTAATTTTATCAAGGATGTAGGTGTATCAAGAATATATTGCTCTTATCAGACTTTACTTTTAATCCCGTGAGGTTGCCCACTTGTCAAGCAAGTCCATTAAGTTTAGCAAAGAGGTCAAGTGGGTGAGTGTGAGCAAAAAATCATCTGCAAATAAGCTTAGTTTATACTCCCCTGACGAACCCCCTTTATATTTGGATTTTGACAAATTGCAGTAGCCATGGGCTCCATCGCCAATGCAAAAAGTGCTAATGAAAGGGGGGACCCCTGACGTGTACCGCGCTTAAATGAAATGGGAGTTTCTTTATTCGTAGAAAGTTTAAAAGAGTGGAGGGAGTGGAGTAAAGAGATCTAAGAGCCTGAGTGAATGCCCCACCAAACTCCATCCATTGCAATACAAGAAATAAATAATCCTGCGACAGAGAATCAAAGGCATTTTCAATATCTAATGCTAGTAGAGTCAGGGAAGTGTTACCCTTTTGTATCTGGTCTATGATATTTAAAACTTTCCTGATATTGCTCAAAGCTTGTCAAATAGGGATAAATCCCATCTGATCTTTTTGGATAAGTTTTGGGAGAAATTGATTTATGCAGGTTGCCAAAATGGACATAAAACTTTAATAGTCTATATTTATTAGTGATAAGCTCTTAGTGAAAGTCTATAGCTCTTAGGAGAGAGGGGATACTTGTTAGCCTTGGGGAAAACCGTTAGATTGGAATTTAGATATTTTTGTGGCGGGATGTCTCCGTTCATCAAGATCCAGAGTATACTCTGTAGCGGCTTAATTAATGTCTTTGTATGGTTTTTTTTTTATAATAAATGGCTTTAAACCCATCCGGGCCCAGGGTCTTTCCCATTTATAAATTATTAATGGCGTCAGCTATTTATTCAGCTGTAATATCTGTGTTCATGGACTCCTTTTGTTCTTGTGAAATGGTGGGCAGAAATAGGGACTCTATGTAAGCTCACATTTCAGTCCCTCCACCCACCCCCCCCTATGTTCTCTGTATGATGATGTGTAATAATTAGTGAAAGTAGAGTAAATCTTATCCAGATTAGTGGTTGTAATATTATGGGGGTATATAGTTTGACAACCGAATTCATCTTTTGCGTGTCTCATAATTTTGCTGGTAATAATCTGTCCGGCTTATTTGCATATTTATATCTTGTCCACTGGAGTGCCCATTCCACTTTTTCTGACAATTTTACATCTCCAAGCCCCTTGGTCATTGCCCGTGATGGGAGGCGCTGATTATAATTTTCTACAAAAAGTCTTCTTTCTAACTCAAAGAAAGCTTTTGACTTTTCCTTTTTCTTTTGATAATTGTATAAGTTGACCTCGGATATAGGCCTTATGGGACAACCATACCCATTGAGGTCGCATCTTCGGACTAGTGTTGAGACCAAAGAAATCGGAGATCTGATTGGAAATCTGGTCTGAGGCAATAGGGTCCTGGACAAGGACCTCATTCAGCCGTCATCTGAAAACATTTCTATGAGTCATATCACAATTAACTTCAGAAAGTACAAGGTCATGATCCGACCAGCGACAAGGGTAGTGTCTGGTGGTCGCCGGTGGGTTAAAAGAGACGTCAATACCAAAATATAGTCAAGTCTTGGGTAAGCCTGACTCACCGGTGAAAAGACAGTATATACCCTCCCATTTCGTGGATCTCTCTCCAGCTATACGCTAGCATCAGCAGGCACAGTTTAGATTGCCATTCCCTTCGTTGTGACACCGAAAATCTGTCTGGATTACTAATAGATCTATCCAGGGAGGAGCTAAAGGGGAAATTAAAATCTCCCGCCCAAAGCACCCCTGTGTTGTGGGTATTGTAAAAGTTCCCTTGCAATTAATCGCATGGTGGGCTAGGGGTTCTCAGAGGGAGCATACATGTTAATTCTGATCATAGACTGATCATGTTGTTTGCCCAGCAGGATACAAAATCTTCCCTCCTGGTCATTTTCCATCTGGACGACCTGGAAAGGAAAGGAATTATGCAACAGTGTCAAGATGCCTCTATGCCTTTTAGGGGCCGTAGCCATAAAGTGTTGGGAATAGTGTGGGCTAAAATATTTGGGGGCAGAGTTGTGAAAGAAATGGGTCTCCTGGATACAAATCACCTCTAGTTTAAGTTTTGAGTATGTCAGGAAAGCTTTTTTTCTCTTACTTGGGGAATTAAACCGCTTCACATTATGGGAGATTAAACATACCAATGGGGTGTCCTGACTTAGATCCGCTTTAGTTATTCCTCTCGCGACTGCCAGCCTGCCCCGCCGCTGACCACCAACTTGACCTGTTAAACAACTAATTACCTGTAACCTTGGTAAAGAGAAAACAACATTTAACCAAATAAGGGACGCAACTCATCTCCACCTAGTACGGGAAGACCTTGCGTCCACACCAAAAATCAATATAACAACGATCCTGAGACCTTTGTGAACAAGTATGGAATCGGTCTTTCCCAACAGACAGCCGACCATCGTTGAACTACTCGGCAGTTATCAATCCACCGTTGGACTAGCACTTAATATCACTTTAGTAAACATATTCAAACAAATCTAAATCAGTGTCCCAGTGGGCGCCCACAGACCAATCTGCAGGACATATCCCACCATCACACCCATTCAAATTCAATAGCATATCTATATCTTATGGAGAACCCCCTTTAAAATCTTTTTTAACGTGGTCTACAATAAATATTTTGCTGGTATTACATTGGCATTATGCATATTTTTCATTTTTGTTTTCTGGCCTTTTCTGCTGACCCTTTACTCAGACATTTGACTTTATAGCTTTATTTATTCATTACATGATTTTTTATTCATGACGCTCAACAGTCCTGCTAGTATTGTAGATTTCACTCTTAATACATTTGTTGCACCTGGCAGCGACTTCAACAAACCAGATGGAAACCTGCACAAGTTTTGAGCTGGTATAGGTTTTGCTATAATGTATGGGAATTGATGTTGTACATTACGGTGGTTTCATACGGCGCGTATCTACTGGGGGCTTTTCGCAAAAACTCTGCAGCAAGTACATTTTAAATCCACAGTGGCCAAATCGGCACCTGAATGGTGTGGATTTGACTGCATTTTTAACTGTGGAAATACTGTGGATTTGAACCCTTTCCAATCCACTGTCTGACGTCTGAAGACATTCTGATTGAAGGCTGTACAGCTCCGATGTCGGAAGACGTCCGGCAGAGTATTCTTACTGTATATTACTGTCCACTCTTTTGTCGGGGGCCTCTCCAGCATGTCCCATACCGCAGTACTGGCTCTAGCCAGCAGATGGTGCCATTGTATAATGGCAGGGAAAAAAAAGACCCCTAGGAAACCCTAAATCCAAAATTGGATTGCAAAGGGTTAACTCTTATGTATTTCAAGGGTTGAAATCCACAGCAGAAATAGACTTGTCGTGGATTTAGAATCTGCAGGTTTTAAAAAAAAAAAAAAAACACTGCAGATTGATTGTGGAAATTTTATCCATGTGAAGGAGATTTTAGAGATCTCCATAAGGCTTGTACTGTCAATGATGCAGAATTTCTGCTTTGATTCCAGCAGCCTAAATTTCTATGCGGTTTCAGCAGCACTGTGCTGTGTATGAAGACCGCCTTATAGTAAATCTGATGGGTCACAATTGACCACACCACTTGATGCTTGGTCTTGCCCACTTCTTGAAAACCTGTTGGAGTCTGGTGTAATGGTTCCAAAAGGTTGCAATTTTGTAAAACTGAAAAGCAATGTTGTGTAAAATTCCAGCACCTTCATTAAAAAAATCTTCTTGTATAGTCAATCAAAACTGGAGCAGAAGGGGCATGGCCATCTGCCAAGTTGAAGAGACGTGCTACTGAGTAGCTCCACTTGCACTTTCTAGCTACATCTATCCATATCCTGCTAGATTGGGGATTCCAGGCAACCTTGGCGACTGGTGGCTTTTCTGCCAAACCCTTTTTTTACCTCCTGAGCCTCACCATCTTCCCTCATGGAAGTTTCCACTTACTAGCCTAGCTGTGGCCTACGGGTCTTGGAACTAGGAGGCCTGCGTGCGGATTGCGGGTATTCCCTTGCTGGACATGGGAACTTACCAGTCACTAGTGGCATCGCTCACCGTTGACTCTACAGGTTAGACCACTCAACATCTAAAACAATCAAATACAAACTTTCCACATATTGGTATGTTTTTAAAGATCTTACTGTAGTGAAGAAGTGGGTTTTATGGCACATATATTTTTTGCTAAAGATCTGTACCAGGCCTTATAAAAAAACAGCTACTTTTTGCTACCCAGTGCCTATCTATATTAAATATCCTGCAGCTAAAGTCCTCATTTCTGGCATTGAAGCTACGTAGAAATTAGCTCTAATACTGTCCACAACTGCTCTTATTGAGAGGGCACAGGAAAATAAAATAAACAAATAATTCCACAGAAATTTCTTCTTCCAACTACAGATCAACTACTAAAATTATCAAACCAGGGCAGGCAAAGACAAAAGTAAAGCTCTAATAAAAATTAAGCAGAAGTTGATAAATAACTAAGGAGGAAACACAATTCCCAAGCTGTGTAATTAAATAAAATGCCAGAAGACACCATATCAGACGAAGACCACAATGAGGAGCAGAACCAT
This sequence comes from Eleutherodactylus coqui, assembly GCF_035609145.1. Lineage (NCBI taxonomy): Eukaryota > Metazoa > Chordata > Amphibia > Anura > Eleutherodactylidae > Eleutherodactylus > Eleutherodactylus coqui. Next base: position 248,014,296 of record NC_089840.1, read on the forward strand.
AGCCCAATCAGCTCTTGCTCTTTCATTAGAGATTCATTTGATACAATCTCTTTTCCCTGTGATAAAGGAGCTAACAGATATAAGGTAGGTAAAGGTAAAGTCCCATGGTGCAAGTATTGAGTCATGACTGACTCCTAGGGTGTCATCACATCATAACGTTTTCTTGGCAGACTGTTTTTGCGGGGTGGTTTTCCCCCAGTCATCTTTACCCCCCTGCAAGCTGGGTGCTCATCTTACCAACCTCGGAAGGATGGAAGGCTGAGTCAACCTTGAGACGGCTACCTGATCCTTTGATATAGTTTGAAATCTCTGTGCTTTATTTAATGATAATGAGGCACGTACACCTCCTCCAAATGTATGCAAGCAGGTGTGAGATGTTCACATGGTCAATAATAATCATTATTTGTATAGCGCCAACTTGTTCCGCAGCGCTTACTACTGTACAGTAGTGCTTGAGTGTTGTTCTTAACACTAATTTGCCACTGGCTGTAGTAAACCATGTATACAGTTCCTCTTTGTTTACAAGTGGTCGTCATCGTGAAGTGGTGCCTCCCAGAGACAGCTTGGACAACAAGCTCTTTTGCCCTTATACATATGGCTAACATTAAATTAACTTCCTTCAATGTGATGAATACTCCTCAAAAAAGAAGCCACACATTTGCATTACTGAAAAAACTTAGACACAATTATATACTTCAACTTCCTGTTCATACTTATGGCAAATAGTTTCATAGCACACACACTTTTGCCTCCAGAGGGGTATCAATTGCTATTGGGAAGAATATCCCCTTCTTATCCTTGGTGTCCTTATTAGGCCTTAGTCAGACGGGCGTTTTTTCGCGCGATTTGCGGATCGCATGACCGGTGCCCGAAAATCGCCCGAAAATCTGCTCCTAGCCGCGTTTCATTAGAAACGGGCCGGAGCTGTCCAGCGCATTGCATTCAATGGAGCGGCAATACAGCCCGCTCCATTGAAAGCAATGCGCTGCCGGCGATCGCGGGATGAATTGTCGGGAAGGGCTTAAATATATAAGCCCTTCCCTGCAATTCATCCAGAAAAGTTTTAAAATAAAGAATATATATATACTTACCTGCTCCCGGCAGCCGGAGTTCCGCGCGGCCGGCCTGCAGTGGGTGTGAAGGGGGTGTGAGTCAGACCTGCCCCCTGATTGGCTCAGCGCTGAGCCAATCAGGGGACAGGTCTGACTCACACCCCCTTCACACCCACTGCAGTACGGCCGTTCTGAACTCTGGCTGCCGGGAGCAGGTGAGTATGTATATATTTTTTATTTTAACACTTTTCTGGATGAATTGCAGGGAAGGGCTTATATATTTAAGCCCTTCCCAACAATTCATCCTGCGCTCGCCGGCAGCCCATTGCTTTCAATGGAGGCGGCTGTATTGCCGGCTCCATTGAATTCAATGGGCAAACATCGTTCTTCTCTGCCACAGCTGTTACAGCTGTGGCAGAGAAGAATGATTTGTCTTCTATATGTTCTCAATGGGGTCGGCGCTGCTGCCACCGGCCCCATTGAGCGCATATAGAGAAGAGAACAGGAATCGCAGATCGCAGATAGGTGCGATCTGCGATTTCTGTTCTATAATTTATCGGACGAGCGCATAAAAAGCGCTCATGTGTCCGATACCATTGCAAAGCAATGGTTTTATAAAATCGCCGGACGCATGCGCATGCGCAAATCGCGGCAAAAAACGCCCGTCTGACTAAGGCCTTAGACCCAGAGGGTTGTTATGGTTTTTTAAAGGGTTCCATACATACTAAGAATTCATTTGCTATCCTCTATGCACCAAACCAGAGGCAAGTCATTAGGCTGCTTCATACATTCAAAAGATTTGTGGAGTTTGTTGAAGGCCTAATTGTTGTGGGAGGTGACTTTACCAAGGTCTTAGACCCAATAATGAACATCACCTCACATACGTCCTCAGTTTCTTAAAAACATTTATATAAACTTAAAGTAATCCTTTCTGATCCTCACCTTAGACTCTTGGAGAATTATCAACCAAGAGGTCAAAGTCTACACCTATTATTCGCAGGTTGATTTTTCTTTTCACAGAATTGATTATATTTATGTTTGAAAAATATGTTCAGGCTATTATTTATATTGACATAAGCTCAATATTAATGACGATTTCTGTCTGAGGCCTCCCTCTTAGGAAATGGTACTGGCGCCTTGACAACACACTAATTGAAGATGAGAGAATCATTGAGACTAAAGAACTTTCAGAATTCTTTAGTCTCAATGATACGACAGACATCTTAACCCGAGTACTTTGGGAATCACATAAAGCATATATTAGCGGGAAGTTGATTAGCATTAGGGACAAGAGTTAAAAAGCAAAAGAAGTCGCTCAAATCTCCATTATGAATAATCTGCACAAAAAAAAAAAAAATCCATGAATGACAACTTGTTGGCTGACCTGAAAAAACTTAGGAACAGACTAAAGGATCTCTTAAATGTGAGGGTGGCAAAAGCTTCCTTGCTGTCCCCCACCTTATTTGTGTTCATGACAAAGACTCTTCTACAAAAAATTAGGCAATCCTATGATATGAAAGACCTAAAAGTAGACGATGTCACTCACTCCACGGCAGCCTTTACAGACGATCTTTTAATTTTAATGACAAACCCGAAAAGGGCGTTCCCTCAAGGTTCTTGAGAGCATCAAGCTTTTTGGCAGGCTTTACCATTTTAAAATAAATTACAATAGTAAATCTGAAGCCCTAAATGTATTGATCCCTGACAAAGTGATTAATCCTACAAAACAGCACTCCCCATTTACATGGTACTCCTCAGGAATTAAATATTTAGGAATCACACTGACATCTGACCAATCCCTACTGTATTAAACTGAATTATGCTCCACTTATCTAAAAAACACAGGATCTATTAAAACATCTAAATGTTCCCTAAATTCCAAAACATTTTTTTAACAAACTGCGTCAACTCTTCTGTAAATTTATATGGTACAATCAAACCATGTTTCGCACATTCTTAATTAATTTTAAAAAAAATCGTTGAATGGCTTTGACTTACCAAATGTTCGCTGCTAGTACAAGGCAATTCATATACCCAGATGCCTTTCTTTAGTAGATTCTTCTATAAACTCCCCTATAACTAATCCCGAATGATAGAGCTCTTCTAGGCCCTGATAACCATTTCATGCTATAGGCAAACTGCCCCATAAAATGAACAGGGCAAACTATTATAACAAAAGGCAAAATTAGGGTTATGTATGAGACTCCCCTCGGCATCTCTGAGGCCAACAATTTCTCACAAATGCCTCCTGTATCCATACTTGTTAATAAATAGAATTGAGCAAACATACTTTTCCGAGCTTGATGCTCGTTCGAGTATTAGCATACTCAAAGGTGCTCGCTACTCGAGCGAGCAACATACCGAGTTCGACCCCGCCTCAGTTTTGGCCCCCTCCCTGCCCCCACCCACAAACGGTAGTTTGTGGCTGGCTTGGTAGAGGGGACAGAGAGAGAGAGAGAACAAAAAAAAAAAAGCTCGGGAGCCGGCGTCCCACATACAAAAAAGCTTGAGTCTCCCATTGAAGTCAATGAGGTTCATTACTCAAATGGAGCTCTCGAATTTTACTAAAAGCTCGACTCGAATAACGAGGACCCGAGCATTTTGGTGCTCGCTCATCTCTATTAATAAACCTCTAAAAAGCTCTTGTGTATAGCATAAGCTAAACACCCTAACAGTATATGATATTCTCATAGGAATTAGGATTACCAACCTAGATCCAATTAAAACTTTTCTTGCAAACTCTTCACTCAACTGTGTGGAGACATTGAGTATTTTTACATCACTTATGAGATTTCAGGACTTATTCCACACAAATTTGTGGCACTGCTGTATAAGGGGCTACTGTTCGACTCTTCTCCTGAAAAAACCTTGGTTTCCAAGATAGTGGGAACGAGATTTAAAAATTACATTTTCTAAGGAGGATGTAAACAAAATCTTTAACAACTCACATGGATTCACTAGGTGTGTCCATATTCAGTTAGTTTATTTAAATTAAACCTATTGGTCTCAGATAATTTAACAGAGGCAGTGAAGTCCAACTAGTTTGGAAAGAACTGACTATGTGGACCCTTGACCAAAAAAAATTTTTATAATAAAATATAACTTTTATTAAAGAAATTACTAAAAGGAAGAACATACACACATAAATCTAGATCCAGGAAAACCCATGGAACCGATAAAAATGTATTGATACCACTGTCCATAAACAGTAATAGACCGGTCAGTCTGAGTATCGTTATGACTCAGCCATTTAGTGTATTCGGTCTCTTTGCAGAATCTGACAGGATTATCAGAATCTATTGTATACACGTCAACCTAATCAGGAGATGAAAAAGTGACATAAGTCCGACAGTTGGATGTTACAGAACGTGACCCAAAATCCAGAGAACAGGTTCGGTGATGTATACGTCGTTCACATCGAGAAAATAAGCTATGCCGGACCACTATCCGATTTCTGACTGGGAGTCATTAAACCAGTAAAGTACCATTTTTTGCGTATTGAAACCCCTGATGAACCCACGTTGTGGGAGAAACGCGTTGGGTTACGCTTACAATTTTTAGTGGTCCGGCATAGCTTATTTTCTCGATGTGAATCTATACAATAGATTCTGATAATCCTGTCAGATTCTGCAAAGAGACCGAATACACTAAATGGCTGAGTCATAACGATACTCAGACTGACCGGTCTATTACTGTTTATGGACAGTGGTATCAATACATTTTTATCGGTTCCATGGGTTTTCCTGGATCTAGATTTATGTGTGTATGTTCTTCCTTTTAGTAATTTCTTTAATAAAAGTTATATTTTATTATAAAAATTTTTTTTGGTCAAGGGTCCACATAGTCAGTTATTGGTCTCAGATAGTTGTTGGAGATGCAGAGTCCACAGAGATACCCTACATCATATTTGGTGAGATTGCCCAGTAATTAAGCATTTCTGGAAATAAATAATTGAACAGGTTAATAAAATATGCTCAACTACACTCAATTTATGCCCTGAAGCAGTCCTCATTTCGAAACTCTCCGACAGTTTCAACCCTTCATGCATGAACCTCCAAACATTTTTAATTACAGCAGCAAAGCTCCCAATCCCTTTGATGCGGTGAACTGCTCAACCACCATCCCTCTCTCAGTGGAAAGACAAAGTCTCTCAAATATATCGCTTCGAGGAGATTGCTAGTTGGGAAGCAAGGTATGGAGGTAAATTTCTGTCTATTTGGAAACCAAATGTCAATAATACAAGCTCAGAGCTCTTACAAATTTAACTCACCCCCCCCCCCTCCATCTTAAATCAAAAGTGTCTCTAATAAACATTTATTCTCATTGTTTAACAACAGCAATATTACAATCTCCTAATTGAGTAAGATTTATATACTTAATAGATGTGTGGGATATTTCTGGGCTGTGATGTATATCAATGTATTTGAGACCTGCAAGTCTAACTTGGATGATATTTCACAATATTTTATTTTTCTTCTCATGGCTTTGCATATCCCCTGCTTTTCTAAATCAAAAGTGATTTCAAGAAAAATAAACGGCAGTGGAAAACACATGATATAATGACACAATTGCCTACTATGTATAACCTCTAGAGATGAGCGAGTATGCTCACTAAGGCACATTACTCGAGCGAGTAGTGCCTTAGCCGAGTATCTCCCCGCTCGTCTCTAAAGATTCGGGGGCCGGCGGCGGGCGGGGAGCGGCGGGGGAGAGAGGGGAGGAACGGAGGGGAGATCTCTCTCTCCCTCTCTCCCCTCCGCTCCCCGCCGCTACTCACCTGTCACCCGCGCTGGCCCCCGAATCTTTAGAGACGAGCGGGGAGATATTCGGCTAAGGCACTACTCGCTCGAGTAATGTGCCTTAGCGAGTATACTCGCTCATCCTTAATAACCTCCCATAAGCATATATACCGTAATTAGCACATTAATAATTTAATAAACATACAACAATTCTGTTTTGTACTTTAATCTCAGAGGATATGTAGTCCTTAATTTAAATATACAAAAGGTTTCAAGCCGGAGGAGCTGTTTCTGTATATCACCTCCTCTAGCGTGTTTGCTAACACTTTCAGTACAGTAATATATAAAAAAGACCAAACTACAGTTACTTACATTCACAAAATTCCTCGATGCCCCAGAAATATTTCTATCAGATATATTATTCACACCATTCAATCCTCTGTCGCAATTTCCTTGTTGTGTACCCAACAGATTTGAGATTGCATTCTGTACATTCATTGATATACACTACATGTTCCACATCAAAATTAATATAAGCTGGTATATTATATGAACTGGAATCATCATTGTTTTTGAGCATATCCGTTTTATGTGAATATTTTCATGTTCTACACTTTTTGGATCCACAATTGTAGTTGCCTTTATAGTGCAACCATAGTTTAAGAACTCCATTGCTGCTAAAAACATGTGGTGATAATCAAGGGCATAACTAAGGGCTCAGGGGCCAGGGTGCAAAAGTTCAGCTGGGACCCCACCCCCCTCCCTCCATCTGTACCCATACCCAGAGGCGTAACTTAAAGATTTGGGGCCATAATAAAAAATCTGTAACAGGGTGCCCCAACTATAATGCATTATTCATACTACTAGGCTCCCTATATGGAGAAGATAGGCCTTATGGGCTCTCTGGGCCCGGGTGCAACCTCATCCCCTATAGTTACGCCCCTGGTGATAATATATGATACAACCTTTTACCTGATCTCAATGCATTAAGACAGCCATTGTCAATGATTTTTCTAGAATGTCACCCTGACTTAGAATAGACATATTTCTCTTTACTTTCATTACTATTTTACAAAAAAGTTGTTGCTAAATCTAGTGGGAAAGGTCATTTCAGATTTTTTATCAATGTTATTTTCAATATTACTTTTTTTTACTATTTTTTACAAGACTATCCCTTTCTTTTTTAGATATAATTTTCCCAGACCTATCAAGAAGGGATTCTGCCTATTCATGTGATTTCAATTTATCTAGCACGAGAGTTTCATGCGTTTTATAAGCGTTTTTTCTTCTGAACGCAAATTTTTTGTCCAAGTAAGTTCCCCCACATGTATGATTTAAGAGTATGCTGTGGGTGATTGCTTGAAGCATGAAGAACGTTGTTACCAGCAATTTCTTTGTAAAACGGCATCGTTATAACTTTGCCTGCTATAATATTGCCAATCAATGTAATATCTAAAAAAGATTTTGTCAGAACTGAAAACTCTAATGAATTCATGATTAATTTCATTATCGTTTAGAAAAGTCATAAATTCAAAAATTAAGATATCAACTATAAAGCGTCTATATCAATGTATGTGATGGAGATACTGACTATAGAAAAAAAACATCACTCTTTCTTCCCACCATGACATAAAATGATTTGCAAGTGACAAAGAAAATTTTGCATGTTTTGGTGCTCTACACACCTGCAAATAATACTCATTGTCAAAGGCAAAAAAGTTATTAAGTAGATATTTAACAACATTAAGAGCATATTCATTTAATTTGTTTATATATGCCCCATAACTGTACAAATGAAATGCTAAAGCAGTCAAAGCTAAGTCATGTGGAAGACATGAATAAAGTGCCTGTACATCATATGTAGAGATGAGCGAACGTACTCGTCCGAGCTTGATATTCGTGCGAATATTAGGGTGTTCGGGATGCTCGTTACTCTTAACGAGCACCACGCGGTGTTCGGGTTACTTTCACTTTCCTCTGTGAGACGTTAGCGCGCTTTTCTGGCCAATTGAAAGACAGGGAAGGCATTACAACTTCCCCCTGCAACGTTTAAGCCCTATACCACCCCCCTGCAGTGAGTGGCTGGGGAGATAAGGTGTCACCCGAGTATTGAAATCTGCCCCTCCCGCGGCTCGCTACAGATGTATTCTGACATTAGTTCAGGGAAAGTGGTATCGTGTTGGAGCTGCTATAGGGAGAGTGTTAGGTGTATTGTAGGCTTCAAGAACCCCAACGGTCCTTCTAAAGGCCATAAATCGTCTCTATATGCGCTCAGTGGGGCTGGCGGCAGCAGCGCCGACCCCATTGAGAACATATAGAAGACAAATCCTTCTTTTCTGCCACAGCTGTAACAGCTGTGGCAGAGAAGAACGATGTTTGCCCATTGAATTCAATGGAACCAGCAATACAGCAGGTTCCACTGAATGCAATGGGCTGCCGGCGATCGCAGGATGAATGGTCGGGAAGGGGTTAAATATATAACCCCTTCCCTGCAATTCATCCAGAAATGTGATACAATAAAAATATATACCGGCGTATAAGGCGACGGGGCGTATAAGACGACCCCCCAACTGTCACCTTATACGCCGGCAATACAGTGGAGCAAAGAATAAAAAGCATTACTCACTTCTTCAGACGATCTGCGCTGCTCCTGTAGACTGTCACTCCTTCCTGGTGTTCTGCGGTGCTCCTGCAGGCTGTCACTCCCTCCTGGTTCCCGGCAGAGCATTGCTTTCTCTACGAAAGGCTTTAAATCCACGCCTCCAGAAACACACGTGCCTTCAGCCAATCACAGCCAATGACAGTGATGTCATTGAATTGCTGTGATTGGCTGTGTTTCTGGAGGCGGGGATTTCAAGCCTTTCATAGAGAAAGCTTTAGTCCGTGGACCAGGAAGGAGTGACAGTCTGCAGGAGCGGCGCAGATCGTCTGAAGAAGTAAGTAATGCTTTTTATTCTTTGCTCCACTGTATTGCCGGCGTATAAGGTGACAGTTGGGGGGTCGTCTTATACGCCCCGTCGCCTTATACGCCGGTATATATTTTTAGTGTATCACATTTCTGGATGAATTGCAGGGAAGGGCTTATATATTTAACCCCTTCCCGACCATTCATCCTGCGATCGCCGGCAGCCCATTGCATTCAGTGGAACTTGCTGTATTGCTGGTTCCATTGAATTCAATGGGCAAACATCGTTCTTCTCTGCTACAGCTGTTACAGCTGTGCCAGAGGAGAACGATCTTTACGCTGACAGTGCGGGGGGGGGGGGGCACTCTTGCCGCTATTGTGGCTTTATAGTGGGACCTGTGAACTTGAGATGCAGCCCAACATGTAGCCTCTCGCCTGCCCTATCCGTTGCTGTGTCGTTCCCATCACTTTCTTGAATTGCCCAGATTTTCACACATGAAAACCTTAGCGAGCATCGGCGAAATACAAAAATGCTCCGGACGCCGATTGACTTCAATGGGGTTCGTTACTCGAAACGAACCCTCGAGCATTGCGAAAATTTCGTGCCGAGTAACGAGCACCCGAGCATTTTGGTGTTCGCTCATCTCTAATCATATGTAATCCAATTATATATTTTTTTTCTATTAAAAGTTATCAAAAACTTCCAAAACCTTCATAATATTGTTTATATATCCTGCAGACCTTTGAACTAATGGATGTAGAAGGGTATCAACTAGAGATGAGCGAGCATACTCGCTAAGGGCAATTGCTCGATTGAGCATTGCCCTTAGCGAGTACCTGCCCGCTCGGTAGCAAAGATTCGGCTGCCGGCGGCGGGCGGGGAGCGGCGTGGAGATCTCTCTCACTCATGGCCACAACTCACCTGTCGCCCGCGCCGGCAGCCGAACCTTTTCTTCCGAGCGGGGAGGTACTCGCTAAGGACAATGCTCGATAGAGTAATTGTCCCTAGCGAGTATGCTCGCTCATCTCTAGTATCAACCCAAGAACAAAGATTTTTCATTAGAGAATCTATTGCAGCAATTAAAGGTCATAATGGTGGTCTTGTTATAGATTTATGAATTTATGGAAGTCCATGGAGGATAAGTGTAAGGCTTTATTCCCACAAGTGTATATCGGTGGCCGATATAAGCGACAATCTGGGGAGTAAAAACTCGTGAATGGGCGCACAAATCTAACGTTTGCGCGTCCATTCAGATGGCATGGGCCCCGGTGCATATACATCGAGGCTGCCATGCCGTTGAGCCTTCCCTCCCCCTCGCCAGCTCACTTCCTCTCCCCTCCCCATTGGCTGATTGCAATTGGAGGGGGTAGAGTTAAGCACCGCCTTATCCTGCCTCCTCCCATTGCTGGCTGCAGACAAGGGAAGGGGGCAGGAGCTTAGTTCTGCCCCCTCCCATTGGAATCAGCCAGAGGGGAGGAGAGAAAAGGGAGGAAGTTTAGCAGTCACGCTGCTAAACTTTCTCCCACCTCCCTTCTCCGGCCTCTGTCATTGGCTTCCATAGGAGCCCATGCAGTGGTCAACGAATTCTGGCCCAAAAGATAGTTCCAGAACTATCTTTTTGGGCCCGATGTAAAAACTCCTGGCGCTATATTGGCCTGGCCAGACGCTTTTACATCGCAGGAATATGGCCATGTGATCTGATGCATTGGAATCCAATGCATCAGATCACAGCGCATATCGGCTGACCCTGTAAACGGCGGGCCGATATATGCTCGTGGGTAAGAAGCCTAATGGGCGAGTCAGAGAGTAGATATTTTGATTGTTTTTCATTGAAAATCTCTAATGATAGACCTTCCTTCATTAAATTCTTCAATTTATCTTGAAAAATCTGTGTGGGGATTTTCAACAAGCTTTTTATGTTTTATCATCATTTAGAATCTCTAATGCTAGTTCTTTATACAGCACCTTTACTTAAATGACAATTCCACCCCCTTTATCTGCCTTTCTAATCATAACTGATTTGTGATATTTAAATCCAACATGGCCGCTCGTTGTTTCACACTTTGTAAACATCTAGATCTATTCCCATTATACAACTTTACAAGATCTCTTCCCATAGCAGCCTGAAGAAAATCAATAATATCCTGTTACCAGGAGCAGGGGCGTAAACATGGAGGATGCAGGGGATGCGGTTGCACCCGGGCCCAGGAGCCTTAGGGGGCCCATAAGGCCTCTCTTCTCCATATAGGGAGCCTAGTACTATGAATAAAGCATTATAGTTGGGGGCCCTGTTACAGATTTTGCATTGGGGCCCAGGAGCTTCAAGTTACGCCTCTGACCAGGATAATATTGTGGGTCACTCGTAGAATCTTCACAATCACTGCAGTCATTTTCTCTTTGCAATTGTAATAAACTTAACAAGTTCAATTGGTTTTGAAAGTTTAAATCTCTCAATTCATTTCTAATATTGCCAAACACATTATCTGTATATTCTTTTTCATTCACTCCATCTTTGCCATAAAAATGTCAGCGTGGCGTTAGTAATCGGGTACATTTATTTAGATTCAACAATGTTGAAGATAGATCAGAATTTTCTACAAAGCCAAGTCCCTTTTGTAATATTTCTATGTGACTCTCATTTAATGAAAAAGATGACAGATTAATTATATTCCTATTATTTCTACACCCCGATAACACATAATCCATGTCATTTGATAGCACTCCCATAAATTTTTTTGTTGTGTATCAGATATCTTTTTCGTCCTTTTTCTGTTTGTGTCCTCCTCGCCTCGGCCGCTTTTTGATTGCTTTCCTTCTTTCAAGTAATTGTCCTTCATAGGATTCTTCCTTTTGCTCATTTGCATGTGGTTCTTTCTCCGTCACACCCTTATAAGAGTAATCTATCGAAGTAGTTTTACACATTACTCATTTGGGTTATTGCAATTTTATTTAGACTCATAAAAGCAGTCAAAAAGAGAAACAGCCTCTATATGTGACCTGTCTAAGGCTATTTGCTGGGTAGAAAAAGCTTCAGGTTTAACCCCTTGAGTGGCACGCCCGGAAATTTTCCGGGACGAGCTCCACTGCTCATAGTGACATAGCCAGGGAGGTTTCCGGGCTATGTATCACTATGGAAGCTGCAGAGCACACTGCCACAAGCTGTGAGTATGCTCTGCCTGCACAGACCCACAGAGAACAAAGCAAGGGCTTTGAAAAACAGCAGAAGATATTGCAGATATGTCGGCAATCTCCTGCACTGGTTTGTTTACAGGTTGCCATAGAGACCATCGGCTTGTCAGAAGCAAGCCGATGGTCTCTGTGGCAGGGAGAGCTGGTTGTTAGCTGTCAGAGGACAGCTAGGTACCAGCTCTTACAGCAGAGATCAGAGAAAACCTCCGATCTCTGCTGTGTTAACCCCTTATGTGCTGCAGTCTATGTGACTGCAGCATGTAAAGGGCTGTCACTGCAGCATGTAAAGGGCTGTCACCATCGGACCCCCGGAATGTGATCAGGGGTCCTGATGGGTCCCTGTGGAAGTCCCCTAAAGGGACAAAAAAAAAAAAAAAGTTAAAAAATTATTAAAAAAAATAATAAAACACTTGTCTCCCTTTACTTTGTAAAAAAAATCAAAAATACAATCACACATGTGGTATCCATGCGTCGTAATGACCCAGAGAAGGAAGTTAATGCATTATTTAACCCCTTAATGACATGGCCTCTTTTTTTCTTTTTTCCCCATTTCTGTTTTTCCTCCCTCCTGTTTAAAAAATCACAACTTGTCCCGTAAAAAACAAGCCCTCATATGGCCATGTCAATGGAAAAATGAAAAAGTTATGGCTCTTGAGACACAACTGCAAAATTAGTTGAAATTCAATGATTAGACCATTTTAAAAAACCTGCCCTGGTGGGCACGGCAGGGTGGTAGGAAACCCGCCACTCAAGGGGTTAAGGCATCACTATATATGGTTATAGATATCCTTTATGAGGATTCACTGACAAAAACGTTACACATAATTATTTATTGCACAACTATATGGTGATGTCTGACACTAATTGGTTAATGTTCTTCTTCATTTGTCTATAAATAATAAAAAATGGAAGTTAGTTCAGAAGAGCTCTGAACTGCAACTCAACCACGAACATCGCAAAAATCCGCAGACACACTAAAAACGCTCACCGTTGCCCTCATGCACTCTAGGTTCGATTATTGCAACGCGCTGCTGATTGTCCTCCCCTGCACCAGACTCTACCCTCTCCAATCCATCCTGAATGCAGCAGCCAGGCTCATCTTCCTGTCCAGCCGCTACTCGGACGTCTCTGCCCTGTGCTGGTCACTGCACTGGCTGCCCGTAAAATACAAAATTCAATTCAAACTCACTACCTTCATCCATAAAGATCTCCACAGCACCGCACCACCATACATTGCCTCCCTCATCTCAATCCATCACCCAGCCTGCGCCCTCCGCTCCGCTAATAAACAGATTAAGTGCCCCTTTAATTCAAACCTCTCATTCCTGCCTCCAAGACTTCTCAAGAGCAGCACCAGTCCTGTGGATCGCACTACCCCAAACTACCCGGCAATCACTGACTTGCACAACTTCAGGCGTGCTCTAAAAACGCACCTCTTCAGGGAGGCATACCATATCTCCTAAACCAAACCCCTCTGTACTCCGCCTGATAACATGCTCCCTGTCCTTCTGACTGCAATCCCTGCTAGCCATAGTCAACTGCCCCCTGCAGTCATATCGATTCAGCCACTATACGGATCAATTTGACCATTGTCAATGAGTATAGCATCCCTCACTCTCCACCCGCCATACCGTGCACATCTCCAGCTCCTTTACCTTCTGTATCACCCCATTATTTGTAGTATGCAAGACCTTCACCCCCTACTACTTCCATCAATTGATCACTACATGTAACTGTGGTTTTGTTCCCGTCCCCCCTGTCTTGTAAGCACTGCGGAATATGTTGGCGCTATATAAATAAAGGTAATATTATTATTATTCTGTGTTGTGTCCAAGGTCTTCTCCAGTACACTGTACAGATACCTGATTGATAAGGCTGGGATACACTTTTGAGTGTTATCCAAATTGAACCAAATACTCTTACACCCTCTTATTCAGATGTTTGTGGAGTTTCATTTTGAGACCAGCTAAAGCTCACGTCGTTGCATTTTTGATTGATCCTTTTCTTTAGAATGGATTTCTGTTTGTTCATTCTGTATTTACATTGAAAAATATTTCCCTCAGCATAATCACAGTAATCTCGTGGAACTTTAGATTTTTTTAATGGCAGTAATAGAATCTTCCATTTTTTTCCGATTTAGCTGGGGCTATTCTTCCATAGTTTTGTATTTTTGTGTGTTCATATATGAGTAATTTTTCTCTAACTTATTTGATTTCTTCCTTAACGCCCTTTAGTTTTTCTGTTTCATAAAAGGGTTCCGAGCCCCATAAGACGTAGGGAATAGAGATGAGCGAGCATACTCGCTAAGGGCAATTACTCAAGCGAGCATTGCCCTTAGTGAGTACCTGCCCGCTCAGAAGAAAAGATTCGGGTGCCGGCGGGGGAAAATGGAGGGGAGATCTCTTTCTCCCTCTCTCCCCCTGCTCCCCCCTGCTCACTCTGCAACCCACCTCTTACCCCCGCCGGCACCCAAACCTTTTCTTTTCCGAGCGGGCAGGTACTCGCTAAAGGCAATGCTCGATCGAGTAATTGCCCTTAGCGAGTATGCTCGCTCATCTCTAGTAGGGAACAATCCAATAATCTGTTTATCTATACCTTTTGCAATTTTTCAGAAAAAAACTACAGTCGGTATTATTTTAATTGTAAAGCTTCTTAGAACCGTCAATTTGTAAATATACATGCGTAATGTGTTGTAATCCCACCACATGCACAATTCTTGTATGGAAAGTTCATTGAGTTTGTGAGATAGATGGCAACATACAATATCATCTTCCTCAAGTACCATTTCCACAGAGAACATTTTATTTCACTTCTGTAAGTATAAATTTGCAGTTGTTGGGTTACTATCAGATACAACGGCACCTTGTGTAGCATTTGAGGCATTTTGCAACGTTTCTTCACTCGTGTAGGCAACTGACAATTGACTTCCTAAATAACCGTACAATTTCACAATATCACAACCTTAATTTTCTCCTGTTTGCTCCATATAATATAGCATAATATTTTGTTTTAGGGAGCGCGACTAGTCCAAACAAACTAACTTTTAGTTTTTTGCAAAAAGGTTGCAGAAAACCAAACTGCATAGTGATATCACAGTACAGGGATAATGCAGTGATATCACAGTACAGGGATAATTCTCACAGTGATGTTACAGTACAGGGATAATACAAACAGCGATATCACAGTACAGAGATACTGTACATAGTGATGCCACAATACAGGGATAATGCAGTGATATCACAGTACAGGGATAATACACAGAGTGATATCACAGTACATAGATACTGTTCATAGTGATGTCACAATACAGGGATAATGCAGTGATATCACAGTACAGGGATAATACACAGAGTGATATCACAGTACATAGATACTGTTCATAGTGATGTCACAGTGCAGGGATAATGCAGTGATATCACAGTACAGGTATACTGTACATAGTGATGTCACAGTAAAGGGATACTGTACATAGTGATGTCACAGTAAAGGGATAATGCTCACAGTCATGTCACAGTAAAGAGATGCTGTACATAGTGATGTCACAGTACAGGGATAATGTTCACAGTGATGTCACAGTACAGAAATGCTGTACATAGTGATGTCACAGTACAGAAATACTGCACAGAGTGATATCAGGACAGGGATAGCACTCTTGCCCTGCACTCCTAATGATCTGCATTCAGTTTTCCAAACATCTGTCATCCATAATCATTAGTAACTACATCTCACTACTGAGTTGAGGTGCTTCTTTACTTGCAGGTTCTCATAACAGTTGTGCCTCCTGCTACCCTCATATATACGTTTATGCGTAGGCCATTGTTTTTTAATAGCTTTGTTATACGGAGACCTATCATGATTCCTGTAAATCATAAATATGACTCATGGTCTGCTTCAAGGTATAATTTGTAATCATGGCGCATTATATGGGGCTCCCCTTTCTCATAACCTAATACTAATTTATATGTGTAGAACACACATTCTTTATAAACAAACACGCATACAAACATACAGCAAATCGTGTTGAGCAAACCGAAACAGTTGAACTTTGTTTTGCTAAAAGTTTAGTTCAGTGCAAAACCAAAACCTCAGATATTTAATTTTGTCCGAATCTCCTAAAGAAAAAAAGAAAAAGAAGGAGAAAATGAAAAAAAGATCAAAGAAAAGAAGGAATTCGAAGAAGAAGGAAAACAAATGAAAGAGAAGGAAAAACCATTTTTTACCTTTTCCTTTCCATTTTTTTTCATCTTCTTCTTCATTAACTTTGCCTTAAAAACATCTTATGTGTCGGACTCAAGCACCAGGAAGACAACACACTGTTCACGATCCCGAACTTTGTGGCAGATTGCCCTGTCTGTCCCCCTAGTAATTGAGTCCCCCACTACCAGGACCTGTCTAGCCTGTCCTGCGCTACTATTCCCATTCTTACTAGAGCACACATCCCCCTGGTGGTCAGAGGCTATGTTGTGCTGCAGCAGTGCTAATCCTGTAATGGCATCCACCTCATCTGCCAATTTTGCAAACTTGTTGGGGTGTGCCAGTTCAGAACTAGCGTCCCTGGATCTCTTCACTCTACCTCTCCTTCTAACTGTCATCCAGCTAGCTTCCTGATCACCACCCTGCTCTCCCAAACTACCATCAACCCCCACACCTACCCCAGCGAGTGCCTGCTTAGTGAGCAGCTAATCCCATTCCATATTGTTAATGGATCTCAGTGTTGTAAGCTGCTCATATAGATACAAGATCTGGGCTTCCAAATGTGCAACATGCTCACATCTAGTACAGCAGTAAGCACTCTCCAAGGCTGTTCGAGGACTGAACACATGGCTCAAGATGTACACTGGACGGCATTGCCAACCATGTAGCACATTTTAAATGGAAATCATACAGATAGATTAGATAAAAGTAATACATGCAAAAATACTAATAGATAAGCAATAAATAAATACAAATGACTCTTCCAAAGTCCCTGAATCCAAAATCCCAAATCCCAAGTCACACACTTAAGAAACAGCACACTTCAAACACAGCTCGCACACTCACTTGTGTTGGCTTTACATAGCACTTTTCTCTTATAAGTTTATCACACTCTGATTGTGTAACCCCTTTCCTAATAAATCACCCATACAAAGCAATGGAGAATGAAACCCACCAGCAGACTAGATGTGCTTTTAAATGTAACAATAAAACTCTCCAATATACCCCTTCAGCATATACTCTCCAATATAACCCCTCAGCAGATACTCTCCAATATACCCCCTCAGCATATACTCTCCAATATAACCCCTCAGCATATACTCTCCAATATACCCCCTCAGCATATACTCTCCAATATAACCCCTCAGCATATACTCTCCAATATACCCCCTCAGCAGATACTCTCCAATATACCCCCTCAGCATATACTCTCCAATATAACCCCTCAGCAGATACTCTCCAATATACCCTCTCAGCATATACTCTCCAATATACCCCTTCAACATATACTCTCCAATATAACCCCTCAGCAGATACTCTCCAATATACCCCCTCAGCATATACTCTCCAATATACCCCCTCAACATATACTCTCCAATATAACCCCTCAGCAGATACTCTCCAATATACCCCCTCAGCATATACTATCCAATATAACCCCTCAGCATATACTCTCCAATATACCCCCTCAGCAGATACTCTCCAATATACCCCCTCAGCATATACTCTCCAATATAACCCCTCAGCAGATACTCTCCAATATACCCCCTCAGCATATACTCTCCAATATACCTCTTCAGCATATACTCTCCAATATAACCCCTCAACATATACTCTCCAATATAACCCCTCAGCAGATACTCTCCAATATACCCCCTCAGCATATACTCTCCAATATAACCCCTCAGCATATACTCTCCAATATACCGCCTCAGCAGATACTCTCCAATATACCCCCTCAGCATATACTCTCCAATATAACCCCTCAGCAGATACTCTCCAATATACCCCCTCAGCATATACTCTCCAATATACCTCTTCAGCATATACTCTCCAATATAACCCCTCAGCAGATACTCTCCAATATACCCCCTCAGCATATACTCTCCAATATACCCCCTCAGCATATACTCTCCGATATACCCCCTCAGCATATACTCTCCAATATATCTCTTCAGCATATACTCTCCAATATAACCCCTCAGCATATACTCTCCAATATACCCCCTCAACATATACTCTCCAATATAACCCCTCAACATATACTCTCCAATATAACCCCTCAGCAGATACTCTCCAATATACCCCCTCAACATATACTCTCCAATATAACCCCTCAGCATATACTCTCCAATATAACCCCTCAGCATATACTCTCCAATATACCCCCTCAACATATACTCTCCAATATAACCCCTCAGCAGATACTCTCCAATATACCCCCTCAGCATATACTCTCCAATATAACCTCTCAGCATATACTCTCCAATATAACCTCTCAGCATATACTCTCCAATATAACCCCTCAGCATATACTCTCCAATATACCCCCTCAACCTATACTCTCCAATATAACCCCTCAGCAGATACTCTGCAATATACCCCCTCAGCATATACTCTCCAATATAACCCCTCAGCATATACTCTCCAATATACCCCCTCAGCATATACTCTCCAATATAGCCCCGATGTATTTAAAAAAAGACAATCTAGTAAAAGGTATAAGCTAAAAGATTACTATTAGAGATGAGCGAACGTACTCGTCCGAGCTTGATATTCGTGCGAATATTAGGGTGTTCGGGATGCTCGTTACTCGTAACGAGTACCACGCGGTGTTCCGGTTACTTTCAGTTTCCTCTCTGAGACGTTTGTGCGCTTTTCTGGCCAATTGAAAGACAGGGAAGGCATTACAACTTCCCCCTGTGACGTTCAAGCCCTATACCACCCCCCTGCTGTGAGTGGCTGGGGCGATCAGATGTCACCCGAGTATATAAATCGGCCCCTCCCGCGGCTCGCCACACATGCCTTGTGACTTAGCTGAGGGAAAGTGCTGCTGTTGGTGCTGCTGTAGGGAGAGCGTTAGGAGTCAGTGTAGGCTTCAAGAACCCCAACGGCCCTTCTCAGGGCCACATCTACTAGTGTGCAGTACTGTGTTAGCACAGTAATTTTTTTTTTTTTTGTCCAAAATTGGATCTGCAGAGCATTGCGCCCTGCAATAGGGACAGAAGTGGGGGTTAGGCAGGGAGAGTGTTAGGAGTTAGTGTAGGCTTCAAGAACCCCAACGGTCCTTTCTAGGGCCACTTCTATCCGTGTGCAGTACTGTCCAGGCTGCTGTTAGCAGTGTTGCATATTTTTTTTTTTTCTCAAAACCGGCTGTGCAAAGCATTGCACCTGGCATTAATACTACAGGGATAAAATTGTGTAGGCAGGGCCAGAAGACATTTATTATTCATTGAATACATGCAGTGGGGTCTTCCCTTTGCTAAAAAGGGAAAGAAATTATATTTGGCCAGCCTGTGTCAGTCCTAAGGTCTCCGTGTACGTGTGTGCTGCGTGTACAACGTACAAAAATCAGACGCAACCAGCTACGCTTTACTGCAGCCTAGCGCCATTGTCTTTCCTGACTGGCAAATACCTGCTCTGCTAGAGTTAATAACTCTGCTACACTATAGTTGTGTGACACTTTTTGAGGGCCACACCACAGATATTAAACTTCTTGTTCATTGAATATACGCAGTGGGTGCTTCCCTTTGCTAAAAAGGAAAAGAAATTATATTTGGCCTGCCTGTGTCAGTCCTAAGGTCTCCGTGTACGTGTGTGCTGCGTGGACAACGTACAAAAATCTGACGCAACCAGCTACGGTTGAGTGTAGCCTTGCGCCAATTTCTTTCCTGCCTGGGAAATCAAATCACTGGTAATACAGCATGCTGAGGGGTAGGGGTAGGCCTAGAGGATGTGGACGCGGCCGAGGATGCGGAGGGCCAAGTGAGGGTGTGGGCACAGGCCGAGCCAGTGCGGTGGCCAGGGGTAGAGGCAGGGCCAGACCGAATAATCCACCAACTGTTTCCCAAAGCGCCCCCTCGCGCCATGCCACCCTGCAGAGGTCAAGGTGCTCTACGGTGTGGCAGTTTTTCACAGAGACGCCTGACAGCCGACGAACAGTGGTGTGCAACCTTTGTCGCGCCAAGATCAGCTGGGGAGGCACCACCAACAGCATGTGCAGGCATATGATGGCCAAGCACCCCACAAGGTGGGACGATGCCCGTTCAACGCCTCCGGTTTGCACCACTGCCTCTCCCCCTGTGCCCCAACCTGCCACTGAGATCCAACCCCCCTCTGAGGACACAGGCACTACCGTCTCCTGGCCTGCACCCACACCATCACCTCCGCTGTCCTCGGCCCCATCCAGCAATGGCTCTCAGCACAGCGTCCAGACGTCGCTAGCGCCACAGTTTGAGCGCAAGCGCAAGTACGACGCCACGCACCCGCACGCTCAAGCGTTAAACGTGCACATTGCAAAATTGATCAGCCTACAGATGCTGCCGTATAGGCTTGTGGAAACGGAGGCTTTCAAAAGCATGATGGCGGCGGCTGCCCCGCGCTACTCGGTTCCCAGTCGCCACTACTTTTCCCGATGTGCCGTCCCAGGCCTGCACGACCACGTCTCCCGCAACATTGTACGCGCCCTCACCAACGCGGTTACTGCCAAGGTCCACTTAACAACGGACACGTGGACAAGCACAGGCGGGCAGGGCCACTATATCTCCCTGACGGCACATTGGGTGAATTTAGTGGAGGCTGGGACAGAGTCAGAGCCTGGGACCGCTCACGTCCTACCCACCCCCAGAATTGCGGGCCACAGCTCGGTGGTGGTATCTGCGGCGGTGTATGCTTCCTCCACTAAAGCACCTTCCTCCTCCTCCTCCTCCTCCAACGCAACCTCTGTCTCGCAATCAAGATGTGTCAGCAGTACGTCGCCAGCAGTCGGTGTCACGCGGCGTGGCAGCACAGCGGTGGGCAAGCGTCAGCAGGCTGTGCTGAAACTACTCAGCTTAGGAGAGAAGAGGCACATGGCCCACGAACTGCTGCAGGGTCTGACAGAGCAGACCGACCACTGGCTTGCGCCGCTGAGCCTCCAACCGGGCATGGTCGTGTGTGACAACGGCCGTAAGCTGGTGGCGGCTCTGCAGCTCGGCAGCCTCACGCACGTGCCATGCCTGGCCCATGTCTTTAATTTGGTGGTTCAGCGCTTTCTGAAAAGCTACCCCCACTTGTCATAGCTGCTCGGAAAGGTGCGCCAGCTCTGCGCACATTTCTGCAAATCCCACAAGCACGCTGCCACCCTGCGGACCCTGCAACATCGGTTTAATCTGCCAGTGCACCGACTGCTGTGCGACGTGCCCACACAGTGGAACTCTACGCTCCACATGTTGGCCAGACTCTATGAGCAGCGTAGAGCTATAGTGGAATACCAACTTCAACTTGCGCGGCACAGTGGGAGTCAGCCTCCTCAATTATTTACAGAAGAGTGGCCCTGGTTGGCAGCCATCTGTCAGGTCCTTGGAACATTTGAGGAGTCTACCCAGGTGGTGAGCGGCGATGCTGCAATCATTAGCGTCACCATTCCTCTGCTATGCATCTTGAGAAGTTCCCTGCAAAGCATAAAGGCAGACGCTTTGCGCTCGGAAACAGAGCCGGGGGAAGACAGTATGTCGCTGGATAGTCAGAGCACCCGCCTGTCTATATCTCAGCGCGTTGAGGAGGAGGAGGAGGAGCATGAGGAGGATGAGGAGGAGGGGGAAGAGACAGCTTGGCCCACTGCTGAGGGTACAGATGCTGCTGGGCTGTCATCCTTTCAGCGTGTATGGCCTGAGGAGGAGGAAGAGGAGGAGGAGGAGGATCCTGAAAGTGATCTTCCTAGTGAGGACAGCCATGTGTTGCGTACAGGTACTCTGGCACACATGGCGGACTTCATGTTAGGATGCCTTTCTCGTGACCCTCGCGTTACACGCATTCTGGCCACTACAGATTACTGGGTGTACACATTGCTCGACCCACGGTATAAGTAGAACTTTTCCACTCTGATTCCCGAAGAGGAAAGGGGTTCGAGAGTGATGCTATACCACAGAGCGCTGGTGGACAAACTGATGTTAAACTTCCCATCCGACAGCGCTAGTGGCAGAAGGCGCAGTTCCGAGGGCCAGGTAGCAGGGGAGGCGCAGAGATCAGGCAGCATGTACAGCGCAGGCAGGGGAACATTCTCCAAGGCCTTTGCCAGCATTATGGCTCCCCAGCAAGACTGTGTCACCGCTCCCCAGTCAAGGTTGATTCGGCGGGAGCACTGTAAAAGGATGGTGAGGGAGTACGTAGCCGATCGCACGATCGTCCTCCGTGACGCCTCTGCCCCCTACAACTACTGGGTGTCGAAGCTGGACACGTGGCCTGAACTCGCGCTGTATGCCCTGGAGGTGCTTGCTTGTCCTGCGGCTAGCGTCTTGTCAGGGAGTGTGTTTAGTGTGGCTGGGGGAATCATCATGGATAAGCGTACCCACCTGTCAACCGACAGTGCCGACAGGCTAACACTCATCAAGATGAACAAAGCCTGGATTTCCCCAGACTTCTCTTCTCCACCAGCGGACAGCAGCGATACGTAAGCAATACGTAGGCTGCACCCGCGGATGGAAGCTACGTTCTCTCTCACCATCCAAAACGGGGACATTTCTGCTTCATCAATCTGTGTCTAATATTCCTCCTCCTCCTCCTGCTCCTCCTCCTGAAACCTCACGTAATCACGCTGAACGGGCAATTTTTCTTAGAGCCACAAGGCTCACTCATATAATTTTTCTAAACAATTTTAATATGTTTCAATGCTCTTAAAAGCGTTGAAACTTTAACTTGAACCAATTTTTCGTTAAACTGGGCTGCCTCCAGGCCTAGTTACCACTTAAGCCACATTAACCAAAGCGATTAATGGGTTTCACCTGCCCTCTTGGTTGGCCATGGCCAATTTTTTGGATGTACATTAGTACTGTTGATACAGCAATTTTTGTGGGCCCTCGCCTACAGTGTAATCAAATGAATTTTTAGCCCACCTGCATTACAGCTGATGTTACATCCGCTGTGTTGGGCAATGCAATGGGATATTTTTATGTACCGCCGGTGGGTTCCAGGGAGCCACCCATGCTGTAGGTGCACACGGAGTTTAACCTACATCTGTCCACTTGTAAAGAACCCCAGTCTGACTGGGGCATGCAGTGTGGGCCGAAGCCCACCTGCATTAAGCACGACATTACTACCTCAGCTGTGTTGGGCAATGCAATGGGATATTTCTATGTACCGCCGGTGGCTTCCTGGCACCCACCCATGCTGTGGGTCCACAGGGAATTATAAATGCATCTGTTTCCACTTGTAAAGAACCCCAGTCTGACTGGGGCATGCAGTGTGGGCCGAAGCCCACCTGCATTAAACATGACATTACTACCTCAGCTGTGATGGGCAATGCAATGGGATATTTTTATGTTCCGCCGGTGGGTTCCAGGGAGCCACCCATGCTGTCGGTCCACAGGGACTTCACAATAGGGAGTTGTACCTGCCTGTGTCTATGAATTAAAAACCGCGGTCTGACTGGGGCATGCAGACACCTTGACAGAATGAATAGTGTGTGGCACATAGGTTCCCCATTGCTATGCCCATGTGTGCAGCTCCTGATGGCGGTGGCACAGGATTCTATTTCTCATTGCTTCTGTACAGCATTGTGGGCTATCGCCCCGCCCCTTTTAAAGAGGGTCGCTGCCTAGCCGTGCCAACCCTCTGCAGTGTGTGCCTGCGGTTCCTCCTCATGGCAGACGCACTTCTAAATAGACATGAGTGTGGCGTGGCATGAGGGCAGCTGAAGGCTGCGCAGGGACACTTTGGTGTGCGCTGTGGGGGGGAGGGGGGGCGGTTGGGCAGCATGTAAGCCAGGAGAAGTGGCAGTGGAGTGTCATCCAGGCAGTGATTGTGCTTTGTTGTAGCTAGTGTGGTGCTTAGCTAAGGTATGCCATGCTAATGAGGGCTTTTCAGAAGTAAAAGTTTTTGGGAGGGGGGGGGCACTCTTGCCGGTATTGTGGCTTAATAGTG
The DNA here is from genome assembly GCF_035609145.1 of Eleutherodactylus coqui. Classification (NCBI taxonomy): domain Eukaryota; kingdom Metazoa; phylum Chordata; class Amphibia; order Anura; family Eleutherodactylidae; genus Eleutherodactylus; species Eleutherodactylus coqui. The sequence continues at coordinate 248,038,275 of NC_089840.1, forward strand.
GGACCTGTGAACTTGAGATGCAGCCCAACATGTAGCCCCTCGCCTGCCCTGTCCATTGCTGTGTCGTTCCCATCACTTTCTTGAATTGCCCAGATTTTCACACAAGGAAACCTTAGCGAGCATCGGCGAAATACAAAAATGCTCGGGTCGCCCATTGACTTCAATGGGGTTCGTTATTCGAAACGAACCCTCGAGCATCGCGAAAAGTTCGTTCCGAGTAACGAGCACCCGAGCATTTTGGTGCTCGCTCATCTCTAATTACTATCAGTTAATGTAAACACAAATGAACAAATGCAACTAAAATGGGGAAAGATGCACTCAGCAATTCCACTAACCTCACGTCACACACATAGACTATATTTACATGGGCGAGCGAGATATTTGGACGAGAAACTCGGCCTGATAGCGTTCTTGCTAACATACGATTTTCATGGCGATGGAAAGCGCTTTTAATTAAAAATTGCAACGCTTCTGTGAAATTGCAATCCACATGGGCGTTATAGGATCGCTAGTGTTTCCCATTGACTTCAATGGACAACATCGCACGACATGAGAGTGCCATGCTATGTCTTTGAAGGTCCCATTGAAAACAATGGGCGAGGTGTTCCGGGGGAATGCCCATAGATAGAACGTGGAAATGAATCCAAAATGCATTTCATATTTGTGCGAGCGTTGTAAGCATTGCATCGCACAAGTCCTTACGAAACAGCACACTTTGGAATACAGTACACTTAGGGCACACAAATCTAACATTTTTGCACTCGTTCAAATGGCATGGGCCTCAGCGCATACACGCCAAGCCCGCAATGCCGTTGGGCCTCCCCTCCCTCCCCCTTGCCGGCTCACCTCCTGTTTCCTCCCGTCCGACTGTTCGCAATGGCCATTTGCAATGCAACAGCCAGAGGGGAGGAGAGAGGAGGAGAGAAGAAGGAGGGAGTTTACCAGTCACGCTACTAAACTCCCTCCCACCTCCTTTCTCCGGCCGCTGTCATAGGCTTCCATAGGAGCCCATGCAGCAGCCAATGTATTCCGGCCTAAGAGATAGTTCCAGGACTATCTTTGCGGGCCGGTGTAAAAGCGCTCTGCGCTATATTGGCCCGGTGGGGCGCTTTCATGCCGCGGGAATACGACCATCTGATCTGATGCCTTGGAATCCAATGCATCCGATTGTAGTGTATATTGGCCGGCCATGAAAATGGCGGCCAATATACACTCATGTGAAAGAGGCCTACGGGTGACTGCCAATGGATGGATTTGCATGGCATTTCCCGCGGCAGAAATCCGCACGTGAATTCCACAGTGGCAAGGTTCTATTGAAGCTAACATCTTTCTGCCTGCCAACGCACACATGCAGATTTGTAGCGTGGATTTCCGCAAGCGTGAAAAAATCATGGCATGTTCTATTTCACCATGGATTCGCCGTGGGAGGGTTCCATGGATATCAAAGGAAGCAGAAAAACACAGTCTTTCGCTAGCACTTTTTTGTTTTGATTCGCGGTATTCCCGCGGATTAACGTATTTGCGTATTCCGACTCACTCGTGAGCATGAGCCCTTAGACTACAGCTCGCACGCTCACTTATGTTGGCTTTCTATAGCACTTAACCGTAATACTTTGGCTCCTCCTCAGTTTGGAACGGTTCTACTATGTTTAATAACAATGAATTTACTATGAAAGACTATGCAAGAAAAATGGCTACTCTCACATAATAGCCTTAAAGCATGGAATCATATACTAAACTCTGGTGGTATTGTGCATGTAAATCAGCAGTAATTGACAGAGATCAATAGTGTTTGCATGCACAATAATCCTGTGGAGTTCTCCGTTAGGCTACATGACCTATTTCTCAAAGTTTTACATCCGTGATCATTAGCGGGGTCTATTAGGTAATATCCACTTATTATTTCAATATACAGAAAGCTGCGTAAAGGAAATAATTGCAATCTGATGGCAATAAGAGCACCGCTCCGCTCTTTCATACGCCGCTTTATGTTTTATCCAGTTAATAATTGTAGCGCTGAGGCATGTATTAAAAAAAAAAATCCCGGCTACACTGGTAATTGCAATTACTTCTGTTAGCGAGGCCGTTTAATATGTAGGTTCTTGCAAATCAAGCATATAATGCTAGCTGTGCTTTATGCAGGGCATGAGGATTATGTATTCAGATGGTGATGCCAAATTAGTGGATTTTCCAGATCATTGGATGTTTTTAACATTCGTACAAAATGCAGAAAAATAGGACCTATGAATTATCTTCTGTAGCTGGCAGCAGGGATGTAATACAAAGATATAAGGCCCATATTCATCCTCATTCTGTACACTTGGTGGTTACCCGGCATATTCTAATATTGTGGAATTATAAAATTGCTATGTATCATTTTAGCCACATACCATATACTTAGCAAAATCCTATTAACCTTTTAAAGGGGCTATCCAGGTTGTAAACTACTGATGGATTATCTTCAGGATAGGTCTGTTGCTTGGGACAGCTGTTTTTTGGGTCAGTACATCCTGCAGGAAGCAGACAGCTCTGTTCTGACAGCAGTGGCCAGTCTTGGTATTGCAGGTCACGTTTCCATTCATTTCAATGTCTGTAATACCAATCCTGGCCACTACAATGAGAACAGGGCTGTTTGCTTTCTGCAAAAATCAGCTTAGTGAACAAGAGCATTGGCTTGGTGAACAGCTAATTTGGGGTGGTCCCAGGCAATGTACTCTTGCCAATCTACTATTGATGACTTATACTAAAGACATTCCAACTATAGTTTACAACTGGCCAACCCCTATAATGACACGAGTTTAAAGCCATGGACCAAGCACCCTACATTTACTACACTCAGTCCTTAAAGGGGTTTTCCATATAAATACTATTGATGACCTATCCTCACGATAGGTAATCAATAGTTGATTGCTGGGGATCTGTAGCTTGCTATGGGGCCAGATGTCGTCAATGGGGTTGGAGCAGAAACTGTCAGAGATGGCTTCACTCCCACTGTAATCGGTGGGAACACAGCTGCCTATTACACTTCTGGCTCCGCACTCGGGTTGGACCAATAGGTCTTAGAGATGGCTTTGCTCCCAATAATTTCAATGGGAATGAAGCCACCTGTGAGACTTCCTGCTCCAACCCTAATAACGATGTCTGTCCTGCTACACTGACAGCAGGCCAGATGATTAGCTGAGCTGTGGATTCCTAGCAATCAACTATTGCTGACCTTTCCAACGGATGGGTCATCACTACTAAAATCTCAGAAAACTCCTTCACCAGGATAAATAGGCCCATTCTTATAATACACTGCAACTGGTGGGCTGTGACTGGCAAGAACAGTAGACCCTGTTTTTTAGACTCTCTTGCCCAGGCTCCTGACAACTGTGCCACTTGTAGTGCCCTGATGGTAGTCTTAGCTGGACCAATGCTTTTGAACACTAATCAGAGATTTACATTTTCACTTTTGTTTTGGTTCCAGTTGGTGCCAGAATATTCAATAGTTCTAGACTAAAATTGACTTTCTGATTATTTTAGGTAAGAATCTCAATGTATATAACTTGGCACAGCTCACTCACTGTTGGATGACTTTCCACTTGTCAGTATTTCAGTATGATAGTTAACCCCTTAAGGACCAGGCTGTTTTGTACCTTAAGGACCAGACACTTTTTAGGGATTTTACCCATGTGGTGGTTTTACTGCCCTTTTTCTTTCCTTCAGCTACCAAAATTATTTTTGCTGCCTTTTTTTCCGTGACATATAGGGCTATTTCTTTATTATCTTTCTCACTGACTTTTTTCCCCCTGTTTTTTTAGTTTTATTGGGCGTAAAAAGCTTAAAAAAATGATTTTTTAAATATTTATAGTATTTAAAAAAAAAATTAGTATATTTCCGCTAAATTAAAGTATGGGAACAGGTTTCTCATTTTGTATTGATATATAATATGTATGGTTTTGGTTTACAGGGCGCACACGGCGACGGTTTTTGTTGGCGTCGGCTCTGGGTTATTTTCTTTCTTATGTATATATTGTTGTTTTATTCTGTAATTTTTTTTACTTATTTATGTAATTATGTTTTTTACTATCTATGTCCCCCACAACATCATATAGGACCTCTGGGGGACAGTCACATGTTTTTCTGTTTTTTTTTATTTGACATTTTCCCACTTTAGCTGGGGCATCCATAGGAGCCCCAGTTACAGGAAACAACATCCCCTGTAGTAACATTAGTCATTGGCAGAGTTGGTCCGGGTCTAGTACGACCCTGCAGCTTGGCTAGAGCAGGGAATCCTGGCGGTCACGTGACCCCCGGGCCCCCGTAGTGGAAGTTACACTTCCACTTTCACTTTTTAGTACACAGTGCTCATTGAGCGCTGTGTACTCGGGGAAGGAGAAGGCAGAAAGGGTTAAAAATCCCTCCTGCTTTCTCCTCTGGGTTATCAGCTGTCACTAACAGCTGACAACCCATCCTTCCTCTGATTGATTGCAGAGCAGGAGGCTTAAATCCCCCCCCCCCCCATATTTTTACATACGGCTGGGCTTTATGCCCGGGACCAGGCGCCGTAAATTTACAGTGCCTGGTCCTAAATGGGTTAAAGGTACATGGAACTCCTATACTCTTCATACATCAATACAAGGTCTGGTACTCAATGCAAGATAAAGCGCTGGCGTTTATTTCATATCATTAAAAATACTGTTGGCATATCTTTGAACTGATTATGCATTTCGAGCCTATTATGGCCCCATTATGGCTTTTACTTTTAAAATTCATAAACTATACTTCAGAGTTTTATCTTTTGTGGAGTGCCGACCTTATATTGATGTATGAAGATTACTTTAGGTGGCCTTATCAGCCAGATTTCATGATCACCAAAATCAAAGTGGCTACAGAACTGTTATCATTTTTGACCGTCTTCACTGTCTTCCATGGTATACGTAATGCCTTGGAAATGTTTTGTACCCCTTCTCCTGACTGACAGCGTCCAACAATCAGATGCCTTTGATGTGTTGTAAGTTCTTTATGGACCGACTCAGAAAATGTCAGAAACAGCTTACTACAAGAGCTGAACTTTATATGGGATAAATCAGAATCCCTGTAAATAATGGCAGCGGAGTGCTGACTACTATGTAACATGAGTTTACATGTGATTGGCTAATTCAGAACACAACCACATCCCCAAATATAAGTGGGGGTGAACACGTATGCAACCACATTATTTTGGATTTTAACTTTTCCACCCTAAAAGATTTCAGTTTGTTTTTCAATGGCATTGTACTGATAAGAAGGTGGAAATAAATCTGAAATTATTCATTTTTGTCAGATTTTTTAATATACCTGGCATTTTAACACAGATCTGTATTATGTTTATATCTACTGTATATCACTTTTAGAGGTATTGGTGAAGTTCAGTTTCAAACTAATTCAAAACAAACTTTTTTTCCGAAATTCAGCAAACTGGCAAAACTGAACTTTACAAAAGTTTGTTATTTGTAGCATCAAAGATTGACTTGAGGCTTAACACCTTATAAAATATTTAATGCTATAGTTTATTTGTGCTATTGATAGCTTTTCAATCAATGGCTTTTGTTGTGTTAAGATAACAATAGCTTTGCAACAACTTGAGCACTGGCCCAACTATAGGGGATGCAGGGGATGCGGTTGCACCCAGGCCCAGGAGCCTTAGGGGGCCCATAAGGCCTCTCTTCTCCATATAGGGAGTCCAGTACTATGTATAAAGCATTATAGTTGGGGGCCCTGTTACAGGTTTTGCATTGGGGCCCAGGAGCTTTAAGGTACACCTCTGAGCTTAAAGGGGTTGTCTCACGCCGAAACGTTTTTTTTTTTTTATTCAATAGGCCCCCCGTTCGGCGCGAGACAAACCCAATGCATGTGTTAAAAAAAAAAAAAAGTTTAGTACTTGCCCGAATCCCCGCGCTGCGGCGACTTCTTCCTTACCTTACTAAGATGGCCGCTGGGATCTTCACCCACGATGCACCGCGGGTCTTCTCCCATGGTGCACCGTGGGCTCTGTGCGGTCCATTGCCGATTCCAGCCTCCTGATTGGCTGGAATCGGCACACGTGATGGGGCGGAGCTACGAGGACCAGCTCTCCGGCACGAGCAGCCCCATTCACTGCACAGAAGACCGCACAGCGCAAGCGCGTCTAAAATCGCCAGAAGACGGCGATTTTAGACGGATCCATGGCGACGGGGACGCTAGCAACGGAACAGGTAAGTGAATAACTTCTGTATGGCTCATAATTAATGCACGATGAATATTACAAAGTGCATTAATATGGCCATACGGAAGTGTATACCCCCACTTGATTTCATGAGACAACCCCTTTAAGATAAGTTTACTTGTCGCAGAAAGTTATCATTTTCTAGTTACACTTTGCTATATTTGTAAGTTTGGGCCCTTTATTTGCCTGGGTCCATAGCAACAGTAAAATGTTATAGTCCTGATAGCAGCTCTGACTATAGGTCACATTCTAATAAGTGTTGACATCGCTATGATAATCATCCCCAATGACATAAAACACTAAAGCCATTCTGACAATAAATACGTCAACACACCTACAATTGGCCCTACGAAGACACTTAAGATTGGCAGAAGCAAAAACACCATCTAAACTAGTTTTGACATTTCTGTTCATGTTGTGAAGCGATACTCTTCCAGCCACCCTTACGCTTGAGCCTGTGTGTAGATGACATAAAGTAATCGCTGAAGATTTAACTGCTTGTTAAAAACACGAAAATAGATTCTAAATATGTTGTGAGAAGGCGAACCTGACTTATAGCAACTGTATTACCAAGATAAGGTCAAAGGATGATCTATTACTACCAGCCGCCGAATTCTTGTCTTGTGAGATAAGGCCAGATTCTGTAGTGTGAACCAGGGGCTGAAATGTAGGACAGTATATCAGCTAGGAGCTGTGCAGCTTCCAGTAATAATTCATAGAATTGTCAAGAGGTATAGGCCATGTTGTATTATATATATAAATATAGAGTCCTTTAAATGTCCCCAGATGCAGAAATGCTTATGACCCTCTGAATTCTCCCAATTGTAGCACTCACTGCCCCAGTCCCCTATAGCAGAGACATATCATACGTATACAATGGTGTCCCCTCCATTAACAAATGATCCCCCAACATACAATATAATTGGTCCCTTGACGGTCATTGTATATTGAAAATATTGGATGTTGACACTAACTCTATGGAGGGGCTGTGGTGCAGCCACTGGAGGAAGTAGCTGAACAGCAACAGAAATCTCAAAGAGCAGTGGTAAATTCACACTCCTGGTCCTGGACACGCCTGGGCTGGTAGTAGTGATGACTTCCACCCAACTAAACCGTAAGTGAGGCTGGCTTCAAACCAAATATCAGGTGTGCACACTGTTAGGGAGATACACTTAGTAGCCAACAGGCCCATTGTTTGGAAAAATGCTACACTGAAGGGACTTGAACTATTTAGTAAAATGTTTTTGCTTATGCCATGATTTACGGACTGAGATCGAGATACAAGGGCATCAACCGTAGGTAACAGGGATCCTGTGTGCTGTATTTTAGATAGACCATGTTGAGAGTAGTAGAATGTTAATCTTCAAAGATAGACTGTGTGGTGAAATATGTGATCTGTATTTCTGTGCAATGGGGCTAGCCATTGCTAAGTGGTATTGATATTGTTCTTGAAGTATCCCATGTTGTACACAAAGTATTACACCTAGGATTCAGTTACCCACAGCTAGTGCCATAGTATTTAAAAGTAACAGTTTAATTGTTGCCCTTACCCTATTTCCCTTTTACTCCTTTGCTCTTAAAGAGACCCTGCCACCAACTTATAGCCCTATAAGCTATGGTAATGGACTGACAGTAGGTGACCCGGAGATGTAAATGTTGAGTGGCATTACTAAAGAATCCATCCATTACAAAATTAGAGTGAGCAGACTAATTAGCACGCCGAACACTCCTTCAGTGATCACACCACGGAAGGTAAGTATAACACTTACATCCCCAGATTCAGCAGGTCACCTACTTTCACCCCACAAGCTTAGCTTATAGGGCAAAAAGTAGTGGACGAATTCCCTTTAAATAAATGTTGCATATGTTTTGTTACTTTCGGCTATATCATATCCCGCATCCATCACCCATGACACATGCATATCAGTACTAAAGGGCTTTTACTATTAAATGCCACATGCTGATTGGCTGGGTGTTCCAGCACAGGACACATGCATCAGATCTAAACCGTGTATGACATAGTATGCTGAATCTGGTTCCTAGTTACCATGGCCAATGAACACTAGTGCCGGCGTGGTAATATCAGCACAAAGTATCTCATTGAGTCGGCCACACAGAATTTTCGGCCTGTACATAACAGCGCCCATAAAATAATAATATAAAAGTGTCCACAGAGTAGTTACGGCTACAGCAATGACCATGTAAATGTGCCAGATGCTGTGTTCCTATAATACAATTCATTTATCTACTCTACAGTCCTAAACTTACATTTGAGCAGCCAAAAATCAGCACCTGGAAGGCCGCTATGATTTTCTGTGCCAATGTATTTGACCATAGATTGGAGAAGTCCACTGGGTACAAGTAATTATACTGTTGCCCTGATATAAGATATGAAGTTCCAGGACAAAGCCATAAATTTTTGACTTAACTGTTTCATTAGGGAAACTTACACGGTTCGAGTCTGAATGACTCCAACTCACATCTACATAATATTGGTACCAAACAAATATAAAACGTTACATTTGATTGCGCCAAGAGTTGCGTAACTATGAGTAATATCTGTTCAGACTTGAAACCTGTAAGCTTTACCTACTGAATGCCAATTTTTAACATGCCTAAATAAAGGACCATTGGTTTTATCCTGATGTGCTGGATCTTATGAACATTTGCTATGATGTTTGTCAGGATGGTTTGGCTTGATGGTCCACAGGCAACCAATTTCATGCGGATTCTCTAATCCCCATATGTGCTCATTGTGATGGTTAACTTTACCGCTTAGATGAAACATTGCTTCATCGCTAACAATCAAGAAGTTGTCCTTCTTGTTCTGTAACATCACATCCCTAAATTCTATACTCTTTCCATTGTCATCTGCATGAAGAGCCCATACTAACTGATATAGCCTCATGATCAAACGTCACCAGAGATTGCAAGTTCTCGGCTGGCACAACAAGTGGATTTGCGCGGGCTACACAGAAAAATCTCTTGAAGTCTTCTGCTCTAAAGTGCATGGTTGCTCTGTGATCTTCCCCTTACATTGACATCCTGTTTCCTCAAATTGTTGGTACCGACAAGGAATGCTCTTTGGTACTGGTGGATCAATGCCAAAACACTGTTAAAACGCATGCTTCACCGCAATTATGGATTCAGTCTTACTGAATCATACAACACAAAAGGCTATGTGTTGGGGGTTGCCATCTTGCGAATGACTTTGGGTAGAGGTTGTTTGTGGGCTGGGAGAGGCATCTGGCAGTTATCATTTGGAACTCTATGCCCCACCCTTTCACGTGGTAAGCATTTCATTCATGGTTGGTTCATGGTTGTGGAGATGTTGCGATTTCAAATTGAGGCCACCTTTTTGAATGACCTTGCATTGTCTTTAAAGCTGCTTCCTAGGTTTTCGAGTACAGGAAAAAATCTTGCAAAAAGGTATATAATTTCCACACAAAGTTTATTCATTCTGTACAAAATAATGGCAAGATGTAATTGTTCTGCAACACACAGAGAGAACGTACAACTTATAATGGCAACGGAGGATAATGTTGACATGGCAACAATTGGAATTGAGCTTCCCAACAGCATGTTTATTTCTTATTACTGGAAGAGAGCCACCTAGTAAGTGATGCAGCGCTATTTTATATATGTATTTTAAACTACTGTATACAAAAAAAAAAACCCGTGTGGAGTAGCTCACCATGGGAGTCTCGCGTTCTGGCCATATGTACTGGCAATTGACATTATTGCAGACATATTCTAACTACCAAACAGCACCAAATCAGACATCAAATGTCACACTGAAATGTTAATCAATAATTGTTTGTAATTTCACAATTTCTTGTTTTTTCCACATAGGGCTACGCGGCAATTTTAGCTGTAACCACTGGATGCAAGGGATGCGGTTGCACCAGGGCCCAGAAGCCTTAGGGGGCCCATAAGGCCCCTCTTCTCCATATAGGGAGCCTAGTACTATGAATACAGCATTATAATTGGGGGCCCTGTTACAAGTTTTGCATTGGGGCCCAGGAGCTTCAAGTTAAGCCTCTTTGTTAAGTGGTTAAGAGAAGTTGGGGGGCCCCAAGACAAACTTTTGCACCTGGGCCCATGAGCCTTCAGCTATGCCCTTGGCTGTGACGCAGGTTGGAATGTCAAAAATTGTACTATGGTCTGCTACATTGTATCCTAACATAACTGAAGTGGCAGTGCAACTCATAAGTTTCCATGGCTAAGGCCCAAAAATCACAAGACATCAATCAGGTTTGGATTTCTTCTGATTATCGGGTCATGGTTGCAGCTACTCGTCGTCAGAACTGCCAACCTAAGTTTTTTTTTTTTTTTTCTGTACAACTTATCCAAAAATCATGGACAGCCAACAGTCTTTATGGACACATTGGAAAACTGTACTGAATGATAACCAGTATACGTCATACTAGTCTATAGGTCATATACTGATATAAACTCATTGCTAGCTTTTACTGTGAGCTATAAAATGAGCGGCTCAGGTATCACCAGCCTCAAAAAAAAAAATCACAAATGTATCTATTTTTTTCATGGACACTGGGGAAAAAAGGTCCCTATTTATATGGACTGTCCAGGGAATTGTGGAGTGTGTCATTCACAATGCAACTTCACTTACATTAGAATCTGATGAAGCAGGGCAATAGTACGTCCTTTTAGCCATGCAACGTGTGTCACGGACAAAGTCACCTTGTAGCCCTAGACTATGCATTTCTCTTCTCCATTTTTAAATTGGATGTGGCTCTCAACCATCCATGAAAGTTGAATGTGGCTCACAAGGTACAGAAGGTCGAGGACCTGTGCTCTATCCTATAAATTCTTTGATCCGTGGTCCAGATTGAGTGCCCTAGAGGTCAAGGAGCCCATACAAATTACTTCAAGCATGTGAAATCTATATATTTTTTAGAATTTTGGAAAATATAAAAAACACAAAAAACCCCAAAATAAGATAAAAAATAAAACAAAGAAATAAAACAAAAAAAAAATGGACAAAGCATGGATATCTTAAGGCCCATTTAGACACAATGATTATTGCTCAAAATTTGCTCAAAAGTCATCTTTTGAGCAATAATCATTATTAGAGATGAGCACCAAAATGCTCGAATGCTCGTTACTCGAGTCGAACTTCCCGCGATGCTCGAGGGTTTGTTTTGAGTAATGAACCCCATTAAAGTCAATGGGCGACTCGAGCATTTTTGTATATTGCCGATGCTCGCTAAGGTTTTCATTTGTGAAAATCTGGGAAATTCACGAAAGTGATGGGAACGACACAGAAACAGATAGGGCAGGCGAGGGGCTACATGTTGGGCTGCATCTCAAGTTCCCAGGTCCCACTATTCAGCCACAATAGCGGCAAGAGTGCCCCCCCCCCCTGCACTGTCAGCATAAAGATCGTTCTCCTCTGCCACAGCTGTAACAGCTGTGGCAGAGAAGAACGATGTTAGCCCATTGAATTCAATGGAGCCGGCAATACAGCCGGCTCCATTGAAAGCAATAGGCTGCCGGCGAGCTCGGGATGAATTTTCGGGAAGGGCTTAAAAATATAAGCCCTTACCTGAAAATCATCCTAAAATGTGTAAAAATGAAAAAAAAAATGTATACTCACCTTTCTGCTGAAGCCGGAGTTCAGCCGCGTCTGGCCGGCAGTTCTCCTGAACTGCTCTCTGTAGTATTCAGCAGCCGGGGATTTAAAATCCCCGCCTGCTGAATGAGCTGCCTCTGATTGGTCACGGCCTGACCAATCAGAGGCAGCTCTCACTCACACCCATTCATGAATTCATGAATGGGTGTGAGTGAGAGCTGCCCCTGATTGGTCCCTGCGCTGAGCCAATCAGAGGCAGCACTCACTCACCCATTCATGAATTCATGAATGGGCGTGAGTGAGAGCTGCCTCTGATTGGTCAGGCTGTGACCAATCAGAGGCAGCTCATTCAGCAGGCGGGGATTTTAAATCCCCGGATGCTGATAGATCAGCAGTTCAGCACCACAGTGCAGGGGACAGCAGGAGAAGACGCGGCTGTGCCCCGGTAGCTGAAGGGAGGTGAGAATCTATTTGTATATGAAGCCCTTCCCTGCAAAGCCACTAACAGCTGCCGGGGCTCAGCGGGGACTTCTGCCGCTGTCCCCGGCTCTGTAGCGCTGCTGAGAGCAATTCAGCCAACCACAATTAGAGCTACCAGCAGGTGGGGATTTTAAATCCCCGGCTGCTGATAGCTCAGAACTACAGAGCCTGGGACAGCGCTAGAAGTCGCGGCTGAGCCCCAACAGCTGAAGGGAGGTAAGAATTATTTTTTTTTATTTTTTGCACTAATTTAAATGGCTTTTCAGGGAGGGGCTTATGAAGCCCTTCCCTGAAAAGCCATTAACAGGATGCCGGCAGCAGGATTCTCTACCGCAGCTGTCATGTGTGACAGCTGCGGTTGAGAATTGAAGAATTCCTTTTGCTGTATCTGCCATAGATGTGGCAGATGTAGCAGCAGGGAATTCTTTTAACTAGCGTGGTTGAAGGATACATCTGCTGCATGCGGCAGATGTGTTCTTCATGCCCGCGGGGGTCACAGAAGCGGCGGAGAGGTAAGTTTTTTTAAATTCTATTTTTGTTTTGCACTAAAATGTTTCTTTTTCAGGGAAGGGCTTATATGTAAAGCCCTTCCCTGGAAAAGAATGCAGGGGACCGGCAGAGCATTGTTTTCAATGGAGCCGCCGGCAGCAGCCGCGGCTCCATTGACAACAAGCACGCAGTGTGAGGGGGGGGGGTCTCACTCCCGCGCTCGCCGGCAGCCCATTGCTTTCAATGGAGCCGGCTATATTGCCGCCTCCATTGAATTCAATGGGCTAACATTGTTCTTCTCTGCCACAGCTGTTACAGCTATGGCGGAGGAGAATGATCCTTATGCTGACAAATTCTTATTTTTTTATTTTTACACATTTTAGGATGATTTTCAGGTAAGGGCTTATATTTTTAAGCCCTTCCCGAAAATTCATCCTGAGATCGCCGGCAGCCCATTGCTTTCAATGAAGCCGGCTGTATTGCCGGCTCCATTGAATTCAATGGTCAGTGCTCGTTTAATCGAGACGAGTACCGCGTGGTGCTCGTCTCGAGTAACGAGCATCCCGAGCACCCTAATACTCGAACGAGCATCAAGCTCGGACGAGTATGCTCGCTCATCTCTAATCATTATGTCTAAATGTGCTTATCTTTCACTGTTTGGCCGAACAACAGTTTTTCAGTTTTGCCCAAAAACCATGGTTCAGCAGAGCAGCTGATAACCAGGACTGCATGCAGTGTTCTGCCCGGCAAGAGCAGATTACAGCTGATTGCTTTGTCTCAGCTGTCAGCCCCACCAGTAGAACAGCTGATAAGCAAGACCTCAGGCTGTGTCTGCTGTCCATGGTGCTGAACTCCCCACGGGGAGCCTGTGGCTGAACAATAGAGTTAATTACAGAGCTCAGACCTGCTTCTGAGTTCTGTAACAGCTCCCAGAGGCTCATTTGCATGCAAATGAAGCTGATACCTACTAATAGCAATTAGTGCCTATTAGTACTTTATGTGATCACTGGTCTTTCAGCCTTTTGAAAGATATCTGTGTGTAAATAGGCCTTTACTTTATCTTATTCCATTGTCACCCTTCTATCTATTTAATATGTTTGCTTTGGACCTTTTTTACATAATTTTATATGATTTTTTTGTTTTATATAGTTAGGTTACATTATAATTTACATGCATTTTTAACTATAAAAAACTAAAGAAAAACATTTATAAAAAGGAACAAAAAAATATATTACAAAGAAAAAATGGTGACAATGACTAAGGATCAAGTAATCTATCCTGTTTTTGAGATTTTTATTTTATTTTTATCTTATTTAGTTTTTATGTTTTTCAGAGGTATAAATAATAATAATAATCTTTATTTGTATAGCGCCAACTTTTTCCGCAGCGCTTAAATAACCATCGATTTCACATTTCAAATGAATATATTATAATCAAGCTACTGTACTTCAATTTCTTGCGTTGGCACTTTTACCTCTAGGGCAATCAGTTTGGACCATAGATTATAGAATTTATAAGATAAGGCATCACAAAATTTACAGGAATTCATTACTGATTCTTTGAACGACTCCCATTCTGTTAGAGGTATATTACACTCTTATAGACACAGAATCAATATCCTTATCCTATTAAATAAATTAGGAGGAAGCAGAATTGTGGTCATCAGACTTATCTGAAGAGCCGTACATCATTTGGATTGGACTACTGGGTTATTTGTCCAATAAAAATGTAGTTTCAGTAAAATGTAAAGAAGTTGTTCAAACAACTTGTAATCAGTGAGTGGCTGAAAAGAATCACTAGGGAACCCAATTTTTGGTGACTAAGATGTTAGAACTTTTGGGGTCATGGATTCTGAAAATGACATTAGTTTTTCTCCATCAGGTTTGCTTATCAAGATATAAAATATGGCCATAAAAATGTATACATGTATACATCCTGTATTATACATGTAATATCTGACCATCAAAAGCTGGAGGTACAAAGATAAATCCCAAGAAGCCTTCAACACGAATAAAACAATTTTTTTTTCATTGAGATGTCAATAAAACTACATTTTTGTGATTTCCTGCAGTGAGATATTCTTGGACATTCGCACTGGATGTTTCAACAATAGTCTGCCATCATATGTGTATCCCATCGTCTGCAGTAATGTTCTTCCACAGTCCTTATCTCCTGGTGAAATTGTTCACTCTGTTCATCACTTACAACACCCAGTCAATCTGGAAATCGATCCAAAATGACAGCAGGTCATGTAATGTGATGCTCTTGTTACAACCAAGTGTTCAGAAACAGAAGTGAGCGTATTCTCCATAAGGTCACCGAAGTTCGCGGCTTTATAGTTCCCAAGGAAATGCTTTACAGCCATACACAACAACGACCGTGCACGAAGCTCAAAGTTGTAAGGAAGGAGGAAGAGGAGGAGGAAGTGGAGGAAGAGGAAGGGGAGGAGGAGGTGGTAGAGGAGGAAAAGGAGGAAGAGAAAGGGGAGGAAGAGGAAGAAGTAGAAGAGGAGGAGTAAGAGCAGGAGGAGGTAGAGGAGGAGGAGGAGGAAGAGAAAGTGGAGGAAGAGGAGGAGAAAGAGCAGGAGGAGGTAGAGGAGAAGGAGAAAGAGAAGGAAGAGCAGGAGGTGGTTGAGGAGGAAAAAGAGCAAGAGAAAAAGGAGGAGGAAAAGGAGGAAGGGAAAGTGGAGGAAGAGGAGGAGGAGGATTGCATTTAGCACTGTTGCCTTGCAGCGCTGGAATCGTTCAAATCTTACCATGGACAACATGGAGTTTGTATGTTCTCTCTGTATTTGTGTGGGTTTCCTCCCACACTCCAAAAACATACTAATAGGTGAATATAGATTGTGAGCCCCAATGGGGACAGAAAATATCAAGCAATGTAAAGTGCTGCATAATATGCATGCACTATAAAAATAATAGCGTTTATTTTGAAACACAGGTAGAACATATAAACTCCATATATTCTCAGATTTGAACCTAGAACCGCAGTACAACAGTGCTAAGTACGGAGCTACAGCACAAGAGAAACCACAACTACAGGATCATTATTTTAGGAGGTACTGGTGAAATTCCATTTCAGTTCAAACTAATTCAGACGAAACCAAACTTTTTCCCAAAATTCAGTAAACTGGCCAAATTGAACTTTTCAAAACGTTGTTCATCTCTAATTATCAGCAATGCACATTGACTGTTTTCATGTCACAAACCTGGCAAGATGTATAGGATTCCTGTTGCTAGTTTGGGTTTAGCACTTGGAGTGTTGATGGATTGAGCCTAATGCCCCCCCCCCCCTTCTCTTCTTCACCAAGGACAACCACTCTGCAGTTAAGGCTGAGCTGCCAGGGCCCTGCAGTTTGCAGCCCTTTAACTTCACCCTTAAGGTGGCAAGTTGGAAATAAATGATGGTTTGAAGAATCTGTGCCAAATCCCAATCCAAGAGAATAGTCAAATGAAATTAAGGTGAAGGTTCCAGGCTCAGGTTCAAAGATGGCAAACATAGACAGGTTAGGATCACAGGCAGTGGTTCAGGAGTGAAGTCATAAGTGGAGTAAGGCACATAAATAGATAATCTCAAGTAGAACTACATGAGTTTTGGTGTCAGAACAGAATCTAAAATTTTGGAACCTACTAGTGCTCAGAACAAGGTTTATATAGGAAGTCTAATTGGATGTAAGTGTTGTGTAACAGTAGAGGGAGGACTTCATAATTGGAGATATTGTCGCACCCCTGCCACTATTCATAGCACCAGTTTGTAATATTGTGTACTGACTAGAGATGAGCGAGCGTACTTGCTAAGGCAAACTACTCGAGCGAGTAGTGCCTTATGCGAGTACCTGCCCGCTCGTCTCAAAAGATTCAGGTGCCGGCAGGGAAGAGCAGTGAGTTGCAGGAGTGACCAGGGGTAGCGGGATGGGGGGGAGTGAGAGAGAGCTCTCCCCCCCGTTTCTCCCCGTTCTCCCCCGCCACTCCCTGCCCTCCGCCGGCACCTGAATCTTTTGAGACGAGCAGGCAGGTACTCGCATAAGGCACTACTCACTTGAGTGGTTTGCCTTAGCGAGTACGCTCGCTCATCTCTAGCACCTACCACTAAAAGGTGCTTCAGCAAGCAATATTGTGTTTCAGCCATTGGAGGTAGCTTCTGCTTCTAGTAAAATACCCCAACCACCAGAGGGAGCTCCAGAGTTGGAAACAGCTGATACATAGTTCTGGATAGAAGAGGAGAGTTTGACACTATTGTACATAGTAAGTAGGCGCTTTGTGCCATTTTGTTAAATTTGGCAATATATAGTATGGAAAATAATTTCCATTGTTTTAAAGATTTTTTATCATATTTGTCTAGAAGTAGAGACCACAACTCCATAATCACAGCCATATTGCCTGCATTAACACCACAATCACCGAGACCTCCATAAACAATCCTACAATAATTTTGCCTGCAAAGTGCCCTAAATAAATTTAATTGCATCCTTATTTATATAATTCTAAGGTCAGTGTCAGCAGCCTTTGTGGGAAACTTGTGTGTTATGCCAGGGCACGTCTGGAGAGTAGGCAAGGCTCCAAGATCCAAAGTTATTCCTCATCCACAGAACAGGAGATAATGTTATGATTGGTGGTGGTCTGACCTTGAAAGCCTCTTCTTAAGCCTCTGCACGTTGTATGTAAATCAACCTGCAGTGGTCTGATTGGCGATTCATTGCTGGATAATGGTCCTGGGCTTTTTTAGTAAGCAAACTCAACCCCCCTCCTTGGCTCTTGATTGATGGTTCACGTATAATACTAGCAGCCAATCAAAAGTCACAGAGAGGGGTTGATGATCACTTACTGAACAAAGCCCAGGACTCCTACGCAGCAATAGAAACCAATGTTTCAGCATCACACTCATTTAATGTTTGAATAAAATTGCGCAACTGTTATTTATACTAACCGCATAAAAGTACAAGGTCCTTAGGACACGTTTTGATTAAAACATGTGGGCCTATCCGCCACTTCCAGACAACCCTTTTTGTATGGGTTCCTAGCTTTAAAAAACACCTCTCTTTGGGCCAAAATCCTCCAAAAGAATGGAAAAGCAGGTTACATGGCTTTACACTCTCACTGAAGCACCTGGGAAAGATGGGTGAAAGGAGTGCACATAAAGAATGAAGACAGACAAGAGTTAGGAACCCATCCAATAGAGTTTGCCTGCACGTGGCAGATGGGCCCACATGTTTTGATCAAACTGATATTAAATGTTTGAGTACTAAAGCATGCGTAAATGACCTTTTAACTCTCCTCACTCACCATCTAGGTGCTCTCCGTAAGCAGAAAAGATAGCATTTTTTATCCATGTCACAGGCCTCTCTCTAGCAAAGTCAGAGTCCTACTGCACACTGATGAAGAGCTAAAAACCCTGAAACAGCTGTTTGTGCATGGGCTCTGCCTTTGCTTTAAAGGGGTTGTCCCGCGCCGAAACGGGTTTTTTTTTTTTTTAAACCCCCCCCCGTTCGGCGCGAGACAACCCCGATGCAGGGGTTAAAAAAACCACCCGCACAGCGCTTACCTGAATCCCGGCGGTCCGGCGTCTTCATACTCACCTGCTGAAGATGGCCGCCGGGATCCTCTGTCTCCATGGACCGCAGGGCTTCTGTGCGGTCCATTGCCGATTCCAGCCTCCTGATTGGCTGGAATCGGCACGTGACGGGGCGGAGCTACACGGAGCTACACGGAGCCCCATTCAGAAAGGAAGAAGACCCGGACTGCGCAAGCGCGGCTAATTTGGCCATCGGAGGGCGAAAATTAGTCGGCACCATGGAGACGAGGACGCCAGCAACGGAGCAGGTAAGTATAAAACTTTTTATAACTTCTGTATGGCTCATAATTAATGCACAATGTACATTACAAAGTGCATTATTATGGCCATGCAGAAGTGTATAGACCCACTTGCTGCCTCGGGACAACCCCTTTAAATTCCTGGTCATTGTTACAAGGCTTGTATAAAGAGTCTAACATTGACTTAAGGTATTGCTGCCTTCTAATAGGTGGCGCTGCAGAGGTATTGTTTCATCTCCCCTATTTGCATATTACCCAGAAGAGCATAAATAGCCTTTTAAGTCTCCTCACTCACTGTCTAGGTGCTCTCCCTAGGGAGAAGATAGTGTTCCTCTTACTGTATTTGTCACAGCTATGGCTTACGAGCACCTTCACATTTAATTGACTTGTTGGAAGTGCTGACTTGTTTGCTGCACTATTCAGCAATGACCCACTCCAGGGTGATTTACATACAGCACATGGTTGATTTTGGGACTCCTGAGGCAGGTTGAGCAGTAAGAGAGGTATGCATAGCCTGTCCCCCATGTCAGCGTCCCTGTTGTACTACTGTCAGAAACACAATCTTTTCTTCTTAGGGAGAGCACCTAGACGGTGAGTGAGGAGACTCAAATGGCCATGCACGCGCCTCTGGGTAATATGCAAATAAGGGAGATGGAATAAACCCCCCACAGTGCCACCTATTGGAAGGCAGCATTCCTTCAAGCCAAAGTCAGACTCTTTATACAAGCGTTGGAACGATGACTGGGAATTGATACAGTTGTACTACTGGAATAGAACATCGGTCCCGCTGACCGATGTTCTTCAACTAGTAAAGCCTGGATAGTGGAAAATAGCACACAGTTCTGCTAGCAGGATCAGCAACATATGTTATATTCCTTTCTATAGCCAGCTTCTCTTGCCATTTTTTCATCACACCTTATAATGGATCATTCACGCTACCTAAATGCATTTACCATGTATTTTCATACTTTGCACTTAGTGGCATTATTGGTTCAATTGCTGCAGAAATTGGTGAGCGGTGTCGGAAATTCTATTTAAGAGTCTGCAATGTTCACAGGTTTGTACAGACTTTCCACTGTCAGCTGTGGTAGCTCTGAAATATGCCAGGTTTTTAGTGACCTGCTGATTACTGCCAGTCCTTCATTATTATAGCAGTAACGCACATCTGCTCCACGGTCACAGCCTGGATGTCACATTTCATCACCCAATTACTCTTTATCAGTGATGGAAGGAAATCTTTCCCATGAACTGCCGGCATACGTGAAGTCGCCTGTATCTTTAGTGAAGTGCGTGTTATTGGAGGTGGCGCATTAGTAGATAATTATTTTATTACAATGTGCTTGTTGGGTGAGGTAGGGAGGTTAAGTGAGGTAGCTCCGCATATTTTATGGGGTCAATGAATGTGACCTGTACGGCGGTTTGTGCATTCATAAATGCAATGGATGCTCGTTCATGCAAGGTCAATTTCCATGTATAAAAGGGATTCTTCGACTCAATTTCAAATTCCCTATTAAGAAATCATGAGTTAATAGGGGGAACCTATGAGAGCATTTCTTTCTGTGGAAGTGCCAGCATATTCAGACAGCCTGATAATTTAAATGGTGCAATACTCTGTTTCTCCTGTGATGGTGCTGTAGGGAAATTGAACACTTGCTGTCAAATTCCATTCCAAATCCCATTCGATGACAGTACGAATCTGGCCTTCAAATTCCTCAAAAATAATATTTTTTTGTAATCTCAAAAATTCACAAAATTATGCTTTCACACTGGATATAAAATATTTTTTGTACAGCTTTCCTTTTAATATATTTTGATGAAAATGTAAAGGTAATATTAACTTCTTAAGGACGCAGCATTTTTTTTTCCATTTTATTTTTCTGTGGGCTTGATTTTTTGCAGATTAAGTTGTATTTTTCAATGGTATTTACTGTACCACATAACGTACTTAAAAAAGGTTAAAAAAAAATTCTGAGTGTAGTAAAATGGGAAAAAAAAGTTTTGCCATCTTTTTTTGAGGGGGGTGGTCTGTTTTCATGGCATACATAATGCGGCAAAAGCGACATGGTGACTATAATGCATGGGTCAGAATGATTACAATGCAACCAAATTTATTTATGTATTTTTTGTAATATGTTTAAACATTTTATATTGATGGGTTGTGGGATGAACTACGGTTTCTATTGGCACCATTTTGGAGTAGATATGACTATCTAATCGCCTTTTATTACATGTTTTCTTGGAGATAACGTGGCAAAAACGGCAATTCTGGTGTTGTATATATATATTTTTTAACAATGTTCATAATGTGGGAACCATAATGCATTATGTTGATAGACTGGACTCTCGTGGATGTAGCTAAATCAAATATGTTTCATTTTTTTTCTTTTTCTTTAGATTTTTTTATTATAAATACAGGAAGAGGGTTTTTGTTTTTAAACTTGTCGTATTCTTTATTTTTCACAATAAAAAAACTTTTTTCTCTTAATTTTACATTTTTTTAAACCCCATAGGGGACTTGAACTTGTGATAGGTTGATCGCTTATACCATACACTGCAATACTTCAGTTGCAGAAATGCCATGACTTTTCACCGCAGATTGAATTCACTGCATTGCAATAAATGAATTCTGTGGTGAAAATCGGCATAATTTATATAGATTTATTGCGTGATCTATGATCATATTTTTAGGCTATTTTCACACACAGCAGACAAAATCCACTGTATTTCCATATAAAAATACGCAATGAAATTTGCACATGATGTTGTAGTGGATTTTGTGAAGGTTTAGTCGTGGGATTTCACAAATTACATTGAAATGAATGAAATCCAGTGAATTCAGCCCAACAAATAGACCGTGCTGAGGATTTGCGGAAAATCTGCAACATGACTCGAATCCTTGGCGGCATTCTTCTGCTGTTAGTGATTGGGGTTTGTTAAAACTCCTTTTACTAACTTTGTACTGTACATAGTTGTGGAATTTTGGTGAAGAAAAGTTCTACAACTAGTATGTGATGCATGAAACCAGCCTTAGGAACCTCTCCATATTTCTGGTCCAAAAAACTGAACACCGCGACGGAAACCCAAGAGAACCCATTATAGAGAATGGAGCTCATCTGGTGCCGTTGATGTCCATTATATGCTGTTCTGTCATTTTGCTTGGCCCCCATGATGTAAATTATGGATGCATCAATGAATGGAGCCTTATGAGTAATTCTAATACTAGACTCCAATACAAACACAGATTTCCTTTTCAAATCACCTTCCATAGCATAAAATAACCTTCTAAGGCTAGGTGGACACTCACCATGTGCACGAGTTGCACCGAGGAGGCTTGGGGCACAACTTACATCGGACATCAGTCTGTGTGCTGTCCAATTTAAATGAAGGCGGCACATTGGCATGCATTGTCAAGTCCTATTTGTTGTCCATGAATTGGACAGGAATAGGTCATGCCATGAGTTTTTTCAAGCGGCCCATCAGTCAATATGCATAGCCTCATAGCCCTATAATGGGGCCATAGCCCTATAATGGGACTCTACATGGCCCCAAATACTATAGTGTGCAGGGAGCCTAAGGGCCGATTTACACGGTACAACCTGTTGGACAAACAATGTCTGCCAGTGCGTCCCAGTGAAGCTCACTCCTGTACCATCACACAGGAGCGAGTATCACTGGATCGCTCAGACCACGGCTGGCATGGAGACAGGGTGGCCGGGAAGCATTCTCTCCCCGCCCGCCTTCATTCATTGTAAGCAGACAGTCGTTCAGAACTGAGCGGCTGCTGCATACACTGAACAGCTAGTTGATCAGGTTTCTGCATGCACAAACTGAATGACTCTTGCACGCTCATTCAGTCTCCGCTTGCATTTACATGGGACAACTATCGTTCAAACTTAGGTCTAGAGCCTCTTGGGGCGCAGAGTGTTAAGGCAGCAGCAATGCAGTCCTAAGCTCTCACTCACGACCTTAAAGGGGTTGTCCCGCGCCGAAACGGGTTTTTTTTTTTTTCAACAGCCCCCCCGTTCGGAGCGAGACAACCCTGATGCAGGGGTTAAACAAGAACACCGGACAGTGCTTACCTGAATCCCCGCGCTCCGGTGACTTCTTACTTACCTGCTGAAGATGGCCGCCGGGATCTTCTCCCTCGGTGGACCGCAGGGCTTCTGTGCGGTCCATTGCCGATTCCAGCCTCCTGATTGGCTGGAATCGGCACGTGACGGGGCGGAGCTACAAGGAGCCGCTCTCCGGCACGAGCGGCCCCATTCAGAAAAGAAGAAGACCCGGACTGCGCAAGCGCGTCTAATCTGGCGATTAGACGCTGAAAATTAGACGGCACCATGGAGACGAGGACGCCAGCAACGGAACAGGTAAGTGAATAACTTCTGATAACTTCTGTATGGCTCATAATTAATGCACAATGTACATTACAAAGTGCATTAATATGGCCATACAGAAGTGTATAGACCCACTTTGTTTCGCGGGACAACCCCTTTAAGGTTGTGGTCTCAATCCCTGCATGGTTCAGGTAGCCGGCTCAAGCTTGACTCAGCCTTCCATCCTTCTGAGGTTGGTAAAATGAGTACCCAGCTTGGTGGGGGGGGTAATAAATAAATGACCTGAAAGCGCTGTGGAATAAGTTGAGGCTATACAAATAACAAGTCTATATGAGTGGCATCTAATTAGACATGTCATTCCTATATCATCGACATTAGATCTTGTGAGACCTCTTCAGTGAGTCCCTATAGCAATAAACTGAACACAATGATGATTTTCCTCAATGGATTCTATCCGCAATAAATGAGTAAAACACTTAGGAGGCTTAATTGGTGCTTTAACTCCTATGCGTCATGTAAGCCAGAAAATAATGTTCACTATTATAAATAGACAAAGTTGTTGTTTTTTTGTTTTTTTTTATTTCCTGAGGGTTGCAGTATATTTTATGGCTGCAACATCATCGCGGTTGTCTCCGGCATCTCATTTAGTGTTTGAATTGCCAGTCTCTCTGCACATTATTCTACACCTGCACACTTCCATTCCCAGAACATGCGTCAGGGATTGCAGTGATGAAGGGGCTGGGATGTTTATTTCGGCGTTTCTGAAGAGTCGCATCACATGACAGGAGGCCTCTCTTTTTTGATCAAGGAGAAGCAGCATCTCAGACAAACAGCAGGGGTCATTTATCAGGATGTCATAAATACTGAAATGACATGCACCCGAGGTCTTCCCGCTGGATACAGTTTGTGTCGCTGCCTTTATGGAAGTTTTAATGGGACTTGGACATTTTTCTACCTCTCACCATGCGGCACAATTAGAATAGAGTCAGCGCTGCACTTGCAGGACCTATGAGCCGTGGAGAAAGAAATGATTACAAGTATTGCGCTGTATTATTTTCAGTCGTGTCATTCTGCTGTCTGAGTTAGGATGGGAAATGGAATCTTCTCGCACCAAGTGATATAGCAGCACAAAAGAATTTTCGAGGCGGTATATAGACACCAATCAGCCGTACCATTAAAACCACTGACAGCTGAGGTGAATAGCACTGATTATCTGGTGACAATGACGTCTGACAAGAAGTGGGATATATTAGGCAGCAAGTGAATAGGCAGTGCTTGAAGTCGAGGTGTTGGAAGAAGGAAAAATGGCCAAATGCAAGGATATGAGCAACATTGAGAAGGGTCAAAATATAATGTGTAGATGACTGGGACAGGACATCTCCAAAATAGCAGGTCTGGTGGAGTGTTCTTGGTATGCTGTGGTAAGTACCTACCAAGAGTGGTCCTGTGTTTGAGCTGTGGTGCTGGCGCAAGCTGCTACGTATACCATGGACAGCAAGATTAACAAATAGAGAAGTCTTATATCGTATAAGATCCGATATATCACTGGGGGGCAAGATGACCGGACTCAGACTCACATGTTTTGGCCATGTAATTCGAACAGAGTAGCTAGAAAAATCTATAATGCTTGGACAGATCAGTGGCAGAAGTAGAACCGGCTGCCAAAGGACATGATGGCCGATAGGGTCAGAGCGGATACTGGCATGGATATCACACAACTGAAAGAAGCAGTGCAAAACCGAAAAACATGGAGGAAGCTCGCCTTCAGGGTCGCTGAGGACCGTGAATGACTAAACGGCCAACAACAACAATAGTGGTCCAAGGAAGGACAACCGGTGAACCATGAACAAGGGTCAAGGCACATTGATGTGCTGGCTAGCCCATCTGGTCTGATCCCAGAGTAGAGCTACTGCTGGCTATGACATAAAGGTATCACATCATAAAGGACTTCACAGCTTGCCATGTATGGGACGGGGTAGCTGCAAACCAGTCAGAGTGCCCATGCTGACCTTTGTCCGCTGCCAAAATCATCTACAACGGACACATGAGCATCAGAAAAGATTGCCATGGAGCAATGGCATAAGATAGCCTGATGTGATGAATTACATTTTCAAATACATCATGTGTATGGTCAGGTCTGTGAGTGTCACTTGCCTGGGGAAGAGATGGCTCCAGGATGCACTATGGGAAGACACAGCTGGTGGTGGAAGTGTGATGCTCTAGGAAATGCTCTTGGGTCCTGACATTCATATGGATGTGGATTTGACATATACCACCTACCTGAACATTGTAAAGACCAAGTACACCCCTTTATGGCAACAGCATCCCCTAATAGCAGTACTCTCTTTTAGCAGGATAATGCCCCTATAAAGATTGTTCAAAGAACAAGACTAAAAGTTCAAGGTGTCAACTTGTCTCTAAATTCCCCAGATAGCAATTCAATCGAGTATCTGTGGAATGTGCTTGAAAAACAAGAGCGATATATGGAGGCTGTACTTCACAACTTACAGAATCTGCAGCTGATATTGCCTTGTTACCAGATACCCAAGAACACCTTCAGGGGTCTTGTGGAGTCTATGCCTCCAAGGACCAGAGCTGTTTGGGTGATAGGGGGGAACCTGGACTTGTAAAATCCCATGCCTGCTGCAATAACATGTCCACCACATGGAGATGCTATTAATCCATATTAAAGACCTTGTGGTACTCCATGTACCACAGCATAATACATCCATGCTTTGGGAGTTGAATATCTGCATACTTTGGCATGGAATGGAGCAAACCATACATTTCGGTTAGGCTCAAGCAGACTGCCGCATTACCATTCTATAGTAAGGCTGCCAATCAGCTACATAGAGCTTCTACTGTACTTTCATCTAAATATAAATACGGTGTCCGTACAAAGCACAAGAAATAAATATGGAACTAGAACCAACGTCAGGAAATGAATACTACAGAAGGACAAAACAAAGTATATAAATACTGTATCTTACCCAGCATCAGTCCATAAACATGGTACCAGAACCAAACTCTGTACATATATACAGCACCAAAAACAAGCTCTATACATAAATATAGTACCAAAACTAAGCTCAGTACATATAATATACACAGTACCAGAAAGAAGCCAATAAACATGGTATCGCAATTGAACTGAGAAGAGACAGTCCCATGTCACCGCTTCCCCTATATGAATGAAGCGGTGGTCAAGCATATGCAGCCAATCCCCTCATCTATGTGGGACCGCCAAAGAGAAGCCGAGTACAGTACTGGGCTATCTCCTTTAGTCCCATTGAGTTTAATGAAGCGGTATTGTGCATGCTTGACTGCTGCTATATTCATACAGGGGGGCATTGGACCCCATTTTCGTGATTGGAGGGGATCCAAGTGATGGGACTCCTATTCCAATCAGATACTGGGAATAAGAGATAAGTTTAAATCTTGGTGCAACCCCTTTAAACTCTTGTGCGCATATCCTGTCCCTACGGGTCTGTTTGATGGTGTAATCTCCATGTCTTCTCCTTTAAAAATGGTTTCCGAGTTATAAAACATTGGTGGTAGTAGGGGGTGGGGGGGTCATATAATACAAAAACAACAATACTCACCTTGCCGCTGCCGCGCTGCTTCCCGGCCACCGCTCAGGACCTCCGGTCCTCTGTTTATTCCAGCTGCAGCCGTCATGGTTTACCCAAGTGACTACTGCAGCCAATAGGAGGCCTAAGGGTGGTTTCACATGGGTGAGTAAATCATGTGATTTTTGCCTGATGCTGTAGCCTGAAAGCAGATTATGAAACCAAGGATTTTTTAATGGTTTCCTTCCCATCTGTGATGCTTTCATTGCTGCCATGTTGAGAGAACAAAAAAATCGCGGCATGTTCTCCATCTTTCTGCGATGGAGCCTTCTTTTTATCGCAACGCAACAAACACATGCTGTGGTGCAATGTGAACATTAGAAAGTCCTAGTTACTTTTGCGATAAAAAATTGCACGATTGTATTGCGGGCGGCAGCAATGCAAGATTATTCTCAAAAAAAGCATCAATGAAATCGCCAGAACACTGGCGAACACGATACCCCCATGAGAAAATCGTGGCAAAATCACAACATTTTCCCCGTGATTTTTGAGCGTCAGCACTGCGTTTTCTTGCAAAAATATCACTGCCCCTTGCGAATTTTTTTCACGTGTTTTTTTCCACGTAATTTTGCCGCGAAAGTCAATAGGATTTTCTAATGTTAAAAACGCATTGCATGAAAAACGCAAGTTCGTGCTTTACGATAAAAAGGAGGCTCTATAGGGAAACATGGGAGAAAAAACGGAAAACGTAGAAAGATAGGGCATGCCGCAATTTTTTTTTTTTCTCGCAACAACTGAAAACATCGCAAATGGGAAGGAAACCATTGAAAATCACTGGTTTCATAATGCTGTGTTCTCACTCACTCTCGCATCGCCAGCAGGGGTGTAACTATACAGGGTGCAGGGAATGCAGTTGCGACCGGGCCCAGGAGCCTTAGGGGGCCCATAAGGCCTCTCTTCTCCATATAGGTAGCCCAGTACTATGAATAAAGCATTATAGTTGGGGGCCCTGTTACAGATTTTGCATTGGGGCCCAGAAGCTTCAAGTTATGTCTCTGTGCAGCATGGTTTAGGTATGGGTACGGGTACAGATACAGATAGAGGGGGGGCCCCAGCTCACCTTTTGCATCAGGGCCCCTGAGCCTTTAGTTACACCCCTGATCGCCAGTATGAAGTTGCCCTAAAAGTGATGCAATCAGTGATGTCCTGTAAAGCTGCCCAGGGCTTCTCCATTAGAATCCCACGTAACAGGTTTATGGGACCACCAGGCCAGAAGACAGGAAACGGCGCTCGGGCGCCTGGTGGAGTATAATGCTGTTATATAGCTTTGGGCATGGGGGGCTCAAGACTGTATAAAAACATAAGTCAGACAACCCCTTTAAGGTTTTATTCTTGGCAGAGATGTTCAACCAGTTTCTCTTGCATCAGTCGAATACTAAATGTGAAGCCAGTCTTCCATTCTCCCCCTAGGGATCGGGATTAGTGTATTATCATATAAGTATTCCATTTTATCATTTGTAGCCAAAATGACTCTCTTGTCGAAGCTCTTCAGTAAATTGCTGGTGCTTCCGTTTTCGGCTTCTATTGTCGAATCTGCTAAAAATAGGCAACGCTAAAGAGTTGGTCTTATATATAACTTCTTTGTTGAGCAGGGATGCAGATTGTGCTATAAAACCACAAGAACAATGAGAAATGTCCGCTTCAGTCTGGCTTATACTGTAACATGGGTCGCTTCGCATCAATCTTAACAGGTTGAGGCCTGAGAGACGAATATGATCTGTGATGAATTTAGTACGGCGTGCCCTAGACATGACTGGAGCGTGACAGGCAAAGAAACTCTGCAGACGAGTCCGATACTGGGCTTTTTATACACTGCATATTCTAAAACGGGCAGTGAGGAATTAGATAAAAATGGGTCTACTCGTTTTTCAGAAACAGCGCCATTCCTGTCCATAGGAGGTGTCCGGTATTGCAGATTGCCCGCTGTCACTGGGATATGGTTGAGCTGTAATACCATGCACAGAACCGTAGCCAAAGAATAGCACCCCCGAAATGACCCCCATGTGAATGGAGCTTTCATGTGACCCTAACTCTACTCACTTCCAAAGGATGAAGAGAGATTGATAAACTTGACCTTAGGTTCGATGGCGCCCTGTGTGAAATTTTTTTGCTGTCCCTCAGTCACTAAAAAAAATCCAAAACATATATATTGTATACTGTATTCTGGTTGTGCAGCAAGCAGCAAGATAGTAGCATATCCACATAAGAACAGCTCCATGAATAAATACTGAACCAGAACCAAACTCATAACAGAAGTACAGCACCAGAACCATGCTCAGTAAATAGATATAATACCAAAACCAAGCTCATTATAAAAATACAACCACAGAAACAAGCTTATAACGAAAATACCGCACCAGAAATAAGCTCAGCATATTAATCCAGCATAAGAACCAAGCCTATAAAAATACAGCACCAGAACCAAGTGAATACAGCATGATCCAAACTCAGTACATAGATACAATACCAGAAACGAGCTTGTAACATAAATACAGCACCAGAACCACGCTCAGTAAATAGATACAATACCAGAACCAAGCTCATAATAAAAATACAACCACAGAAACAAGCTCATAACAAAAATACCGCACCAGAAACAAGCTAAGTATATTAATCCAGCATCAGAACCAAGCCTATAAAAATACAGCGCCAGAACCAAGCATGAATACAGCATGATCCAACCTCAGGACATAGATACAATACCAGAAACGAGCTTATAACATAAATACAGCACCAGAACCACGCTCAGTAAATAGATACAATACCAGAACCAAGCTCATAATAAAAATACAACCACAGAAACAAGCTCATAACAAAAATACCGCACCAGAAACAAGCTAAGTATATTAATCCAGCATCAGAACCAAGCCTATAAAAATACAGTGCCAGAACCAAGCATGAATACAGCATGATCCAACCTCAGGACATAGATACAATACCAACTGTTCAGGGGAGGGCACTGATAGGCAACAGTGGTGCCTTGGAAAATCAGAGATGCTCGGAAGATGGCTCCAGAAGACACTGCCACATTGAGGAAAAATATCATCTGCCCAGGCAAACCTAAGGTGGGGGGCGATTGTTCCCAGTTTACAACCTCCGGTTGCCCCCCCCCCCCCCCCTACAAGCTGTGTCCAGTGCCTTGTGCAGCCACATAACTTGCATGTAGCTAAGTCCAGCTATGCTCCTCACTCACCTTCTAGGGGCTCTCCCTATGGAGAAAAGATAGCATTCCTAATAAAAGCCTGAAATGTCTCTCGGACTGTTTAGACTCCCTGTACTACAAACAAAAATGTGGTTACTATATGCAAAACAGTACAGCAACGATATATGGCGGTACCGACCTTGACAGTCCTAGTTTTGATTGCTAGGACCTGGGCAGTCCATAACAAATAGTAAGACAGTTCAGTTGGCACTATTGGTAAGGCAGCTACATCAACCCCCTCGCAGGTGTTCTTGAAGACCAGCCTTGAGAAACGTCCCCTTATTTCCTTTTCTAATGGAATAAAATGTGTTTGTCTTGCTCACAGCTAATGCTTTCATTACTTGCAGTTTAAACAGGTTGCATCTGCAACATAACAGCGCAATTTTGTTATCAAGGTTTGATTTGTAACGTAATAATAATCGCACACCTGCGTTCCTTCCATTCGGGTGAGGGATCTGAGGAACATCTTGCGGCGTGGGAGTTGAAGGAAACTTCTGCATGCCACTGACGCAATACTTATTAGGCGTATTTACTCTGTTGGAGGGGCCATGGTACATTAGGTTCCCCACGCGGATCGTCGCTATAAAGCCGCACATAGCATTGGCCCCGCACAGCGTGAAGCGCTATCAGAATGTGACAGAGCCACACTGACTCTTTTCATCTTGACAGGCCTGTGTGTGACATGCCATGTTCTGAAGGAATTACTCCACTCCGAGATCTTCAATGGGAACATTAACAGCGAGCGTGGAGCCATTGTATAAAACATTCATTCTAATTCAAAGAAGGCTTTTGTGTCATACGGATTTGGCTCGATGTCCTTATTTCTGCAAATATAAAATGCTTCCTCCTTGACTTTGCCCACATGATCTAAGCCGTAAGCTTATGTGTGAACAAACTGGAGGAATAGAAAGGATTCATATTCATTCTTATCTGAAAGGATGATAACGGCTGCCTAATTGATCCCCTGTTATTTTTAGAACTTGCCCGGCTTGGCTCAGAAAGCAAGCAAAATGATTCTGCAGGGTAATAGGGACTTTTGATCAATGTCAATCCCCGAAAGGAGCAGTACAAGGGGTCCTGGTGTCAGGAAACCCCCCCTGTGCAAGAATGAATCTATTGTCATACTAGACAGTAAGCATTTATCAGTAGGTGAACGTACCATGGAAGCAGACCATGCAACTTCTATGGAGCCTAGACAGGGACGGAGCCCTAGCTTTGATTGCACCATCTACTTGGTATCAAGGATGTATGCATGACTTTCCTACAAAGATTTGGATGAAATATGTTTGTAAGATGCTATTTTCTCCTTGAGAAAGGGAGTCCTGATTTATGTAAGCTGCTTTTGCAGAAGGAAGCAGAAAGCATTGGGACTGGGCACAGGTGGAATTACGTAGAGTGGTTGGGGATCGGGTGAGGCAAGACTTTTTTAGGTTTTTCCACCAGGTTTCAAAAATTTTTGAGGGCTTGGATAATTTCTAAAGGATACGGTGACTAAAAACATTGACCTCTAGAGTTGACATACGACAGCCAGGATGAAATGATAGAAGAACTCTTCAAGGGCTTAATATGCCTTACGGATATGTGATGGGGGCGCCCTTGGTGGGACGGAAGATGTCAAGTTAGTGGTCCAGTTCTGCCCAGACACATCCCAGTTGATCCTCTGTTATGGATTCCACTGCAGTGGAGATGCGTTGTTTGAGGTTATCTAGTGTCACTCACGGTGCCCACATCTCACTTCTGTAAGGTGCACTAAACACTTGAAGAGTTCTTCTTCTGGATGTTGGATGTTACTTCATGTATGAAGAAATTGGCTTTACTTTTGAACTGTTCTTTTTGAATCACCCTGCATATCTAGGAGGGGTATGTATGGAGTGACGGGCGAGCATGTGCCATGTTGTGCCATTCACATTCTATGGCACTGATGAAAACACAGATCAGATACTTTATCCTGGTGATCAGTGGGAGTTCCAGTACAATGAATGCAATTTTATCTTGAAGCTTTTGGAGCCCAATGATAATTTTTAACAGCACTCCTACTGACCCTTTACCATTTACAATGGTGTCTATGAATGTGGAAGAGAGGCCATTCGACATCTGCAATTACAAGGGTCTAGGTGCATTTGCTACCTCTGCACCCCTTATAGCTACACCTCTGGCCTAAATCGAATAAAATAGTTGACGTCTTCTACAGCAATCTGTACTACTATTAGTATTGCATATACTGAATGAATTTCTAATATCTTCACATTTCGCATAGCAGTTTTTGTAAATGATATCTCAGCTGTAGAATGCAAAAATACGAGATGTATCTGAAAATAAGTATGTGTGTTCTGAGCAGGAACAACGCTCCGCAGCTCTCCCCACCATTGCCAAGACTCTTTACTCACTTGACTGATTCTGGATAAACAATGAGCGACAGAGTGAATAAAAGTCATGAACAATTCACCAGAGGTCAATTGCTACATGACTGCAAAACTTTGTTTAGCTTTAAAAAAATAAAAAATAAAGTCCTCAGTCTGACATTATACCAAATGTGAGAATGAAGAGAGCCATGACGCAAATCTTGGAAGACACAAACGTTTCATAACCGATCAACGCTTTAGATGTGCTACATCCATGATGAGTAACCCTCAGAGGGCTTGTACCAGTGGAGTGAAAATATACCTTCAACAGCTCACAAAAGAGTGCATACAGGATGAAGACTAGAGCAGATTTATGTAGATGTCCAAAAGTGAAAGCTGGCAGCTTTTTTGTTCGAAAATTTCATAGATTTGCCCCCAAGTATGCTTACTACAGATAGATAGATAGATAGATAGATATGAGATAGATAGATAGATATGTGATAGATAGATAGATAGATAGATAGATAGATAGATAGATAGATAGATAGATAAATAATAGATGGATAGATAGATAGATAGATAGATAGATAGATAGATAGATAGATGGATAAATAGATATGACAGATAGATATTAAATAGATAAATAGATGGATAGATATCAGACAGATAGATAGATAAATAGATATTAAAGAGATATATCATACTACTAACGACCACTTGTCTGAATGTATGTGTGTGAGTGATTCTTATGCTCCACCCCTGGTAATGTCATCGCTCCGCCCCCCGGGTGACGCCTTCAAAGGTCCTACAACATATATAAAAAAAAACAGAGTCTGACTGACAAAAGAACAACACAGTTAGGGCTCTTGGAAGGGGAGGACAAAGATAACAAAATGAGAATACAATGAAGCCGTTATTATCTCAGAAGACACAACTCAGCGGTCCTGACAGGAGACACCAACCTACTTCCAACACAGAGATCCAGTGGGCTAAAGGACTGGTGGTGATGTCACTGCTGTGGGAGGAGCCAAGCTGTGTTTGTCTTGTGTGATAATCAAGCTACTGTGAGTGTGATCTACCACCAGAAACTCTGGTACTATAATGTCCTAATAATTACTAGTAGATAGATATGAGTAAGATAGATATGAGATATATATGACATAAATACATAGATAGATATTAGATAGATAAATAGAAAGATAGATATGAGACAGATAGATATT
This sequence comes from Eleutherodactylus coqui, assembly GCF_035609145.1. Taxonomy (NCBI): domain Eukaryota; kingdom Metazoa; phylum Chordata; class Amphibia; order Anura; family Eleutherodactylidae; genus Eleutherodactylus; species Eleutherodactylus coqui. Next base: position 248,071,606 of record NC_089840.1, read on the forward strand.
AAATAAATAGGTAATTATCACAGATATGATAAACTCCTAATTTACATAAAATGATGATGCAAGGTGTATGGTACAGGTTTGTTTCCCCTGTTCTCAACATTACCCAACCTCTAGAGGAGAAGAGCAAGAAGACAAAACACAAAGAGAACATACAAACTCCATGCAGTTTTTGTCTTTGATCAGATTTGAACCTAGGACCCTTGCTCTGCAAGGCAATAGTGCTAGAAGCTGAATGTGTTCAATGCATACAAACATACAGGAGTATCTGCTGCTTGTGGCTTCATGTAGCTACTGTTCAGCGCTTGCATAGAGGTGGTCACAGCCAGGAAAAGCTGGGGGAAGCAGTCAAACGAGTAAATCACTGACTGCCATTATTTTGGGTCCTATGGAGATGGCGACTGCCACCATCTTTTGTTCAAACAACCTATCTATGGGCAGCAGGGGGCTTTGCACTGTAGATCTGCTATAAGGAAGGAAGGAATTTAGCATTCTCTGACACAGAACAATTTGTCATGGATCGATGGTTCCGATCACTCTTGCCGCTACCACCACTTGTTATGGCAGAGCCTTGATCGATTGCCATGGCAGGATCGCAAGCATGCAGTCATTATAATAAAGGTGGATCTGTACCCAGCTTTCTCAGGCTTGTGCATGCATGCAGACCAGAAGCTTAGATCCCCTCAGCTCCGTTCTAACAACTCAGCGCCCTACAATACCCACACCAATATACGTTGCCACCACCAGTTTGTTACAGGTAAACTGGAACCCACACTTATGAATTATGAACACAATCTTCGAAGTTATGATTCATTTTCAAATGGACAACTCTGACTAATAAATTGTAGATTTATTCCAGAAAAAGCAGTGCATATATATATGTATATAGGGGAGTATAAGGGTATACAGGTATGCGCAACAAACAAACAGGAATAGCATATAAATATCAGATTAGGGATACACGGCTCAAGGGTCTAATTGGCGGAGTTCCTGGAAACACTAGGCTGGGTGTATCTCCGAAGGTCTGACCCTTGGGCTGTGTATCCCAAATCTGGTATCTTTCTTTTATGTTATTCCTGTTTATTGTTTGTTGTGCATACCTGCATACCCTTATACTCCTGTGTAACAATCTTTTTGTATATCTTTCTTAATATCCCAAATCTTGTATCTTTCTTTTATGTTATTCCTGTTTATTTTAAAATACTACTTGTTGTGTATACCTGTATACCCTTATACCCCCATGTAACAACCTTTTTTTATATCTTTTGTATATATATATATCTGCACTGCTAGACTTTTTCTAAAATAAATCTACAATTTACTAGTCAGCCTTGTCCGTTTTAAAACGATTCATAACTCTGAAGATTGTGTTCATAATTCATAAGTCTGGGTTCCAGTTTACCTATAACAAGCTGGTGGTGGCAGCATGTATTTGTGTGGGTATTGCATGGCACTGTGTCATTAGAACGGAGGAGGGGGTGATCTAAGCTTACGGTCTGCATCCATGCAGAAGCCTGGGAAAGCTGGGTGAAGATACACCTGCATTCTAATGACTCCACGCTTGCGATCCTACAGCGATCAATCGAGGCTCTACCGTGACAAGTGGTCATAGCAGTGAGAGCGCTCGGAACCGTCAATCAGTGACAAATTGAACACAACCATTTTTGGTATTTTACGAATGCAAAATTTATACTCTGCATTCTGCTACGTATAGGGCATGATGCAAGCAGACCCTGCACTAGGCATTACACACAGTATAAGTTTTGCCTAGAGTGTTCCTTTATGATGGGGAATTCACAAAATTTCTTTCTCCGCTCTGAGCCCCTCCCCCAAACAGTTGTGAAAACCCATTAATAACAAGTATACAATGGAAAATAATGTTTCCAACAGAATAAAAAATATGCTGAATATCCGGTTCCTTCTCTCTTTGTGTTCTCACGTTGTCAGAGCGTGTTGTGAATAGCATTCATCTGTTGCATGGCATTGGAGCAGTAGAGATAATTTCCTGCCGCATAATAATAAACAGCAAATACAAATTTCTTTTAGCAATACCTATGGGATTTCGTGTTTATTCACAGACCCGACGGTGCATAAAAAACATAATCCACCTTACACATTGGGCACATAGATCTATCTGCTCTGTTTGTTCCCAGGTTTTTTCATTATAAATTGTGTAAATACTGTGCAGGGCTGAGTAGATGGTAATGAAAAATGTCTGACATGGGTTATACAGCTTCTAGATATCAAAATCTTACAGTTGATTCCTTTTATTTAGCTCTTGAGAGCCTCTGCAGGGCAACTTATTATTCTAAGAATGTAACGTTCAGTGGGCAGCTGAGATGGTGAAGGACATGGCTGCTGGAGTGCCAAGCTGCTCACCCTTTTCTGCTCAGTACTGATACACTGAGCGATACTGGTGTAGATTCGATGGGCAGGTTAATAGGAAACATTTTGAGAAACAACTATATCTAAAATTTCTATTACTATATATGATATAAACTGTATCAAAGCTAGAGAAGATATTGGAGACTTCACCAGCTGTTAGAGATGCTTCTCAAATGGTGAGGTGAGCCTCATTGGTGACGCACTTTCCAATTGTTAGTGAGGCATAGCAGGAGTTGGAGTTTTGTCAGATATGATTATGTGCCAAACAAGACTTTCTCTGGATTAGCATCATAAATGATTTTTTTTTTTTCATTTTAATGCTATAGTTGATTCAGAAAAACAATGTTTTGGTTGGGCAGGGAAATAGGGTTGGGAATCCCTACGTTAGACTACTCTACTTGTAAATTTAGAGAGAGAGAAAGAGATGGCCTAGGAAAGCTTATAGAATTCCTCGATGTTCGGAGACCTCTCTGCTATCCAGGATCCAAAATTGTCTATCAAATCTATCCTTCTTCGTCCTTTCCTTCTTTCTAAAACTCAACACAGAGAAAACTAAACTCATTATCTTTTCTCCATTTCACTTGATGCTCCTATCAGACTTATCAATCATAATCAATGGCTCAATACTTTCCCAAGATGCACAAATCTGCTGTCTTGGTTTAATATTTGATTTGACATGACCTTCAGACCACACATACACGACCTTGCAAACTTCTGCTACCTCTAACTCGAAATCATCTCTTAGATATAATCTTTCATCAACCCTGAGTCACCCTCATTATCTTCCATCTAGGCTACTACAACATCTTTCTCTATGGCCTCCCTTCCAATGCTCTTGCACCCCATCAATCCATCCTCAACTCAGCTGACTGATTTATCCATCTCTTCTTCTGTTACTCTCTTGCCTCTCACCCCTAGCTTCCCATTGTCCAGAGAGTCCAGTTCCAAATGTTGTCAATGACATACAAGGTTGTCCACAACCCATCCCCTCAATACACCTTTGATAGAGATGAGCGAGCATACTTGCTAAGGGCAATTACTCGAGCGAGCATTGTCCTTAGCGAGTACTTGCCCGCTCGGAAGAAAAGATTCAGCTGCCGGCGCGGGTGAGAGGTGAGTTGCGGGAGTGAGCAGGAGGGAGTGGGGGGGAGAGAGGGAGAGAGAGATCTCCCCTCCGTTCCTTCCCACTCTCCCCTGCCGCTTCCCGCCCCCTGCCGGCACCCAAATCTTTTCTTCCGAGCGGGCAGGTACTCGCTAAGGGCAATGCTCGCTCGAGTAATTGCCCTTAGCGAGTATGCTCGCTCATCTCCAATCTTTGACCTAATATCCTGATACCTCCCTACACGTAATTTCTCATCCTCCCAAGACCTCTTCCTCTGTTCTCTTCTAATCTACTCTCATACAATCCTCTCTGGGATTTAATGCATCACTTATACTCTGGAACACTCTACCCAAACCCATCAGACTCTCTACCAACTTAGAAAGCTTCAAAAAGAACCTGCCTATTCAGAAATGCCCCGCTGTCACCGCAAAATGAGTACCTAATACGCCAACCTACTGTCTCCTTCCCTCTCTCCTGTACATTACAATCTCTCACAGGGAGGGTCCGCTCTCCTGTAAATTATAATCCCTCACAGGCAGGGCCCGCTCTCCTGTGAATTCTAATCCCTCACAGGGAGGGTCCTCTCTCCCTGTCTATGAGATTGCATTATTTCCTAATTATTGATCCTGTTTTTCTCATATGTAATATATTTAAACCCTGTTATTTAAGTAAAGTTATTCCATTCGGTTTCTCTCGGAAGAATTTTTTCATGCTGGTTTTATGTTTATTGATCAATAAAGTTTTTATCCTCCAGTTCTTGTCAAAATGTCTTCTCCTGGAAGGTTTCGCTGTGTGCCATACTTTTCTACACAATACTGTCTGTGCATTAGTCCATGCCTACCACCTGTAAGGTATTCATATCACTCGCAGCACCTCGATGGGCCCATTGGCTTAATCCTAGAGCCTCACACTAAGCCTTCACCTTTAGGCACCACCACAGGGTTTCTCCACCCATCCTTTTCCTTCTAGTCCAATGGAAGTTAGTGGCACACTCCGAAGAGCGCCATATCTGTTTTGCATTAGTAATTCATGGAGAGCCCATTGGTCAGACTCCAGCTAATCAATTATGCTAAATGCTAATGATATGCCATTATATATATATATATATATATATAGTAAAACCACTTAAAAAGGTCCAATCAAATCCATTTTGATTCAAAGGTTTTACGCACTAAAACATTACAATTTATCAGGGGGTGGGGTATGAATACGTTTGATGCATTGTGTATCAGAATACAGAATAGAGTTGCTGCCACAGGTATAGAAATGTATTGCATAAAGACACATAAAACAAAGCTCAGTTCGTGTTACATGGCACATTAACTTCCTAAGCCCACTCAGTCGCTGGGCAGTCACATTCAATCATGTCTCTTCAGCTTAACTATGAAGCTATATCAGAAAGATTTAATGCTCTGTACAATTAGCACACAGCAGAACTGCATGTAGCCATAGCATATAGCAATCTGATAACTGGGGCCCAAAACTCACAGCCAGAGGAAGAGTAATTAACTTCACGGAGGCAAGATTAACTCAGTTGTTTCTTTATTTTTTTAACTAACGCAATACGGTAAAGACTATAGGAATAATTTATGCTCAATTTATTCTGCACAGATAATTTCCTTTCCTAGTAAATACAGTATAGATAAAATAATGTAGACTGAACTGTCATACACATAATGTACAAGTAGGGGGAAAATATTAATAAAAAACTATTGTTAGCAAATAATGAAGTGTCCCTAAAAATGTCTATTTAGAAATTGCAAGAAAAAACTAGTGACTATATTAAAAACATGGAAAAACTCATTTCTCATATTGTTGGGGCAGTATATTAATGGTTGAAAAGGTCCTGATTAGAGATGAGCGAGCGTACTCTTTTCGGGTGTTTTTGCACTCGAGCATCGCGTTTTCAGAGTAACTGACTACTCGGACGAAAAGATTCGGGGGTCGCCGGGGGTGAACGGGGGGTTGCAGAGGGGAGTGGGGGGGGGGGGAGAGAGAGAGACCCCCTGTTCCCCCTGTTCCCCACCACGCCGCTCCCCGGTACCTCCCGAATCTTTTCGTCCGAGTAGTCAGTTACTCGGAAAAAGCGGTGCTCGAATACGTTCGCTCATCTCTAGTCCTGATCTCTGCCATCCTTTGCTCACTCCCTTTGGTAGCTCACTGTAAGATAATGTGTCTTCAAAATAGATTTAGAGTCATGTCAGAAGAGAATGTGACTTTTGGCCCGCTTAAAGAAGATGCCCAATGCCTCAAAGTACTACTAGCCCATCTCAATGCCTAGCACCTTTCTATAAGACTGGGAATACTATTCATGTGTATTGAAGTTGGCTTGAAAGTAGATGGCAGAGCTTGACTTTACCTTTAGCCTTTCATGAGTACTAGCTGTACTAGCTGTGTCTCCCAGTCCTCCCCCTCCCCTTTCAGGACAATCAGATTGTGTGAAGAATAATAGCTATAAACACACATAAATATAATATAAAACACAAATAGCAAACTAGGGACTCACTATTGGATAACAGGCACAGAAGGAGACAGTAAACAGATGATAAGGATGAAGATTATGATGATGGAATTGATAGTGGAAACTGGAACAGATGATATAGAACCAGAAAAACAACCTGAGAAATCTTATTTCTAATTCTAGCTGTCCCTGCATCTTTTCCTAATCTCTCCATGACACTGACCTTAATACCAGACACCAGTGTCCCTAAGTAGTCCTCTTTTATCCCAACCAGTGGCCGTGTCTGAAATAAGACCCCTGAGAACAAGAGTTGCCCTAGGACTCAGACAAGAAGTCAAACAAGTAATCTGAGTAATGAACCAGGGTTAGGCACTTATAAACAAGGAATGAATAGACAAAACTAGAAGCTAGGAAACAAAGGCAGAGCTAGACATAACCATAAGAACAAGACCAAACTGACTGGAACAAACTTGACTAGAACAAGGTACTAGACCTTAAATAAAGAATATTAGACCTTAAACAAGGAACTCTGAGTGTCGAATCATCTGAAAGTGAGTGATGGGTATGTTTCCTCAGGGGCCCCATCAGCCAAAAATTGGTTGACAGTTAGGTTTAATCTTGAATGCCATTTTCTATTTTTTGTTATCTACCAGAATCAACTCCTCTAAGAGTTCTTCTTAACTTACTTCCTTTGTTCTGGTTCATCGTTGTCTAAATCTGAGTCATTTTCTTCAGAACTGGCTGAATCTGATATAATTCAATGATAGTACATTAGGGTAAGAATTCATTTTTTCATCATTGTTACATTTGTTATTGATCATTTTGGTTATCCAAGTTTTTACAAGATTTTATATCCGTCCTTTTGGACTACAATTACATCTGATCTGGACTAGGTGTCTATGCATCCAGCTCAGAAGTAACAAAGGCTAGCAAATGAGGTTGGCTGATCAATTCGCTCTGCTGATCCACTCCAATGGATCATCTGTGGGAACAGTTACATAACAATTTTACCACAACAGGTCAGATAACGATTCAGGAAGGGAAGTACTGCTGGTTGTAACATCCTGACTCCTGAGTTCAAAGATCCCCAGTTGGTTGTAACTGCAGTACACCAATAGCATCATCTTTCTTTATATTCCGAAATGTAACATTTCCGCACCCTCAGAGAGTCTGATCTGCTCATTGTTATTACTTCTAGTTGCGATTCTTTTCTACATGTTTCTGCATCTTAGCTTCTGAACGTCACCCATATTTTAAGGTCACAGGCATAAAGTACAAGACCAGTTAACCAGAAATGACAAATTATGTGTTAAGCCAATTATCTTAACAGACACAATATTGCTGAGGGGTGATTGAGATTTTCCACATGTCATGGTCATTACCAATTTGAAATTAATTACATGTGTTCATGTTTCTGAGTTTGCATTAGTCAATGAGTAGCTGTCATAATGATGATGTGTGTACTTTATTTTTTAGCGTTAAGCTGTTTTAGTATTTTCAGAACGGAATTTTTTTCATGACTTCAAACAATAGTAGCCCCTTTGCAAGAGTGGATAGTGACATCATCATTTTTGATATGGTGATGTCACTTCATGTGTGATACATTGGTGATCAACTAGATGCAACCCATGATCCAAAAATGTTCACACTCACAGAATGATGCAATAATCTGCAGTTGTTGGGAAATGGGGAAAGTTGTAGCTTACTCAATTGGTATTTTGACAACGAGGATAGTGTAGTCCACGGTGTCATATTTAATGCGAATGAAAAACTAAACCACGATAAAAACCTGAAAAATTCCATTGCACGTTAATGGATTCCATCATGATCTGTTGGGATCCATCTGAAAAGAAATCCACCATTATAGTCGTGGCTCCATTATGAATGGAAGCCATGATACTGGTGTGAATAGAGGCTAAGGTTGGGTATATAATAACTGGATTCCATTGGTCTTGGTTCAATTTTAAATTCCATTTCATCGCACAAATGTAGCCACTTTTAAGCTGAAGCTGTTAACTTTCTCCAAGTAAACTGATCTGAACCCAACAGTAGCCATTGAAAAGGCAAGAATACGTCCTGAGCCACAGTCTATCTAATGCATTACGCGTCAAGTTAAACTTTGCTACATCTGTATATGCTAACACGCATTATATTTTGTTTTAAAATAAATAATTCAAAGGGGTTATCCGGGGACATAATATTCTGTAAAACTATGCTCAGCCTGCAGTGGTGAACTAATAGAATACATACTCAGCCTTCCTGGTTGCCCCGTTGCTGTTGTTTTGACAACTCTCCAGCCCATGTTGAAGTTCACTTCCAAAGGGGAGTGATGACGACACGATAAGGGGCCACATGAGCGCCGCAGCTATTCACCTGCTGATGGTAGCCAATGATAGGCTGCAGTGGTAACATGATCCTTTTATCAAGGATGTCATCACTGACTCCTGGTATTGAAGACCAGCGGGAACCAGAGCCAGCGAGAAGAGTATGTATTCCATTGTTTTAATACTGCCGGCAGAGCAAGTCTTTACAGAATGCTATGTCTCCAAATAACACCCTTAAGTAGTATGTCATGGTAGTGGATAGTAAAAGTAAAACATGATTGTCATCATTTTCTGTGTTTTGCCCCCTTCTACTTCAAATGATATTCTCCTATCTGCATTCGTCAATACAACAATATCCCTTTTTTCCCCAGTGACTGCAAAATATCATCTTCTAACAGCCCTGATGGTCTTTTTGGTCACATATAATGATACAAATAGGTGCTTGACCGTTTTAAGTTAACCGAAACAGTTGAACCCTGTATTGGGTCAAACTTGGCAAAAAGTTCGGTTTGGAATGAAATTGAACCTCAGGTGGTTTATCATGGCCGAATCCACTAATAGAAGAAGATGGAAAAAGAAGAAGAAGGAAAAAGGAGAAGAAGGAAAAGAAGAACAAATAAAAAGAAGGAAAAAGAAGAAGAAGGAAAAATAATCTTTTATAGGCGTTGGTGAAACTCTAGTTCAGTTCGAACTTGTGCTAAAATCTGGTGTCCCGGCAGAACCGATCTTTTCAAAAGCTCACTCATCACTACTGACCAAGATAACACAAGACATTGAGACTCTACTCATGAAAAGAACAGATCAAGAAGACTTCATCCATGAGGGAAACATTGCAAGAAGGCTCCACCTATGAAGCCAATGGGCTTATAAGTAATGTGTTTCCTCAAAAATAAGACCCTATCTTATACAAATTTTTGTCCCAAAAGTGGCACAGCGTCTTACTTTCAGGGAGTGTCTTATACTCACCTCAATGAATGAATGGCTGTGATTGGTTCATCGAGCATCGGCTCTGATTGGCTGGAGCAGCGCTCGCGAACCAATCAGAACAATCTCTTGCTGGAGGCGGGGTATTCAAGCCCCATTACCAGCAAGAGATGATCTGGTAGTGCTGATATGTGCACGGGAAGCCTGCAGGAGCGCCAGAGACCAGCAGAAGGGACCCAGACGGCACCTGCTAGGTGAATATTTTTTTTTTATTTTTTTTTCAGGTACTGTAGCTAGGGCTTATTTTCAAGGGAGGGCTTATACTTCAAGAACACCCCACCCCCACCCCACAAAAATCAGGGTAAGGCTTATTATCGGGGTAGGTCTTATTTTCAGGGGAAACACGGTATTATAAGGGTGATGTTAGATTGGTCATAGGGAGGTTTTGTGGGGAGTATTAGACAAAATCTATCATACCTGAGCATAGGTTGCTTTGGGAATGGAGGCTGATCACTATTCTGGTTTTGAGGAGGTTTTCTTGTAACTTGCTTGTAAATGTTCCTTGCAGTCACACCAATCCACAACACTGTGCACAGGCTAGAGTAATGCAAGACAATGCCAACCTGGAGAAATGAGAAATGGGAACAGTTACATGATACAGCTATAACAAAACCTCTCAACATACATATAAATCGTGCAAAGGAATAACATGGGGGTTATCATCAGTCATAAAGTATTTCTTAATTAGCTAAGAATTAAGAAGTTATCTAGTGGTGCAATTCTCTGTTACTGCATCATTTATAGAATTCTATGAGAAATGACAGTGCATCATAGCTGGGAAGGGGTGCCCGCAAAATGCCATACATTTCCGGCATAGGGATGGTGCGGGCCTCACTGTTAACCTCTTACAACATTGATTGTGGCATGTACGGAGTTCACAGAGGGAGCTTCCTCTGTGATGTCATTTGACCTCTACTATGAAATTGTGTGGCTTTCAATGTGAATGAATAGAGATAATACACTGCAGTACAGAAATACTGTACTGGAAAGTATATGTTCAGAAGTTATGAAGAATCATAACTTCGCAGGTTCAAGCCTCCTACAGGGACATAAAAATAAGGGTTGTTATTGTACAAAAGTGGAAAAACCTAGAAAAAAAACATATAATTTTGCGATTTCCATAATCGTATTGACCACAAAAAAATGTTCCTCTCATATACACTGTATAGTAAATTCCATAAGTAAAAAAAAAACTATGGCAAAATTGATGTGTTTTACCCTGGCCCCCTTCTCCCGCAAATTTATGCAAATTATACAATACATTATATGTACTGCAAAATGTTACCAATAACATCCACAGCTCATCTTGCAAAGAACGAGCCTTCACATGGCTATATCAATGGAAAAATGAAGGTATGGCCTTTGAGGATGGAAGATGAAAAAATTGACACCCCAATAGAGGGAATGTTTCACCTTCTTTTTGCAGCCTTGAGAGCAGTATAAATAAGTAACAGGCTCACTGATTACAGTGATAGTTCTTCGGTGTGTATCTGTGCAGTAGTTTAGGAGAAACTTGCCTTTTTTTAGTAGTAGTCAGTCACAGAACTAGTTCTAGATATTCATTAGCTGTAGGCTCAATCAGTGCCTGGAGGGCAGATCAGTAAGGACTAGCCTGCAGCTCATGAAAATCCAGGGCTACGTCAACTAGTCCTCTATGTATATGCTGCTACTAATAAAATGTATGTTTCTCCTAAACTACTGCACAAATGTAACCTTGTTCAGCTATCAGATAGGGGTGCAAAAAGATTGTGACAGAGTCTCTTTCAAGTACCACACTAGTCCTTTTTTAAAGGATGTGTCCAGCCAACAGCGTTTATCTCAAACCTCAGGATAGGTGATGCAGTAAATCCATGATCGCTTGGGGGCTCAACCAATAGAACCTCCAAGGATCAAAAGAACGCCACGGCCCACATGTGTAACCACCGCTCCATTCGTTTTTATGGTCCTAAGTGGTAGATACAGATGTTTTATCATTTTACAGTATGACCAATTAGGGCATATGGAGCTGTGTATCAGAAAAATGAAGGTCCAACAACTATAAAGAAATATTAGGAAATTAATCAGTTAGGAGTTTGGGATCTATATTAAAAAAATGTTATTCCAGCAGTCCTCTGATCTCTCTGGGAGAAGAGAGTCCCAAGTGGAGAACACTCCTCTCCATGTCCCTATACCCTAACAGAGTGTGACAAGTTGGGGTCTGCTTGCCACGGGATCGCCCACCTCTGGTACCGGAATGGCCATCAGCCATGCAGAAATGCTCCAGAGACGTAGATTCTCTTTAAATCTGGCTCCTGCCAGCTTTTATTTACAGCACATAACAACGTAAACATACACAGTCCAAATAAGTATTAGGGTTCACAACCCACGGGGTTCTGTCACTAACCCCTCCTGGGCCATCTGGAGGGTGTCCTCCTCCGTCCGACTGGGTGACAGACCCAACTGGTCCACACTGGACCTCAGCTTTCAGCCTGTCCTGCACTGCCAAGCTGTAACCTTCCCCCTTGCTTGTGGCAGGAGCTGGCTTTTATGCAACCAATTCCTGCTACACCCATCAGGTGTTAACCCTATCTTTTACTTTTCAGGTACCAGACTACCTGACTAGCACACTCTGCAGGTCATTCTGATACTGCACCACTACAAGGGCTAAAAGAAGAGAAGTGTCTTTATAGAACAACCCTCTTTCAGCATAAATGGCTATATGATACACTTTAATACACTTTGAAGGGTCTGGATAATTACATTAGCATTCACAAATGATATCCATTTTCTCAGTTACATATACTTTTAATTAACATCTGTACTTATAACTATGCACATAAATCAAAATACGGCTGTCCTTGTAGTGATTCCTCTTTGTAGCCCACATTCTCTCTCGGTTTCTTATATTTGTTTTGCCCACTACTTTGTTACATTTCGAAGAAGTTCCGACATATAGACCCTGTTCTACCTCTATCTCAAGTTGTTCTATCCGTGAGCTGTTGTAATGACTTTTATGAATGCTATTAATGTGGAAAAAATCAAAATACCAGTTCTGGCAGGATGCTAACATCTGTGCTCAGAGAATAATTGTTAGCTATTGCCATGGAAACTGCAATTAGAGTTTTAGCCAATCCTCAATATTCTTTTATTCCCATTATATGTGCATCTGGCATTATGAAATGACTATAAAGTCATGTTATGTTATATTCTGCACTGATCGCTTACATTTTATATTATAGACATATAAAGAATCATTTATTGGGCCAACTATGCTCATCACTAGAGATGAGCGAGCACCAAAATGCTCGGGTGCTCGTTACTCGGGATGAAAATTTCGCGATGTTCGAGGGTTCGTTTCGAGTAACGAACCCCATTGAAGTCAATGGGCGACCCGAGCATTTTTGTATATCGCCGATGCTCGCTAAGGTTTCCACTTGTGAAAATCTGGGCAATTCAAGAAAGTGATGGGAACGACACAGCAACGGATAGGGCAGGCGAGGGGCTACATGTTGGGCTGCATCTCAAGTTCCCAGGTCCCACTATTAAGCCACAATAGCGGCAAGAGTGGGCCCCCCCCTCCCAACAATTTTTACTTCTGAAAAGCCCTCATTAGCAATGCATACCTTAGCTAAGCACCACACTACCTCCAACAAAGCACAATCACTGCCTGCATGACACTCCGCTGCCACTTCTCCTGGGTTACATGCTGCCCCCCGCACGACCCAGTGTCCACAGCACACACCAAAGTGTCCCTGCGCAGCCTTCAGCTGCCCTCATGCCACGCCACACTCATGTCTATTTATAAGTGCGTCTGCCATGAGGAGGAACCGCAGGCACACACTGCAGAGGGTTGGCACGGCTAGGCAGCGACCCTCTTTAAAAGGGGCAGGACGATAGCCCACAATGCTGTACAGAAGCAATGAGAAATATAATCCTGTGCCACCAACATCAGGAGCTGCACACGTGGGCATAGCAATGGGGAACCTATGTGCCACACACTATTCATTCTGTCAAGGTGTCTGCATGCCCCAGTCAGACTGCGGTTTTTTATAAATAGTCACAGGCAGGTACAACTCCGCAATGGGAATTCCGTGTGCACCCACAGCATGGGTGGCTCCCTGGAACCCACCCGCTGTACATAAATGTATCCCATTGCAGTGCCCTGGACAGCAGAGCTAACGTCAGATTAAATGCAGGTGGGCTTCGGCCCAAACTGCATGCCCCAGTCAGGCTCGAGTTTTTTATAAGTATACACAGGCACGTACATCTCCCTAATGGGAAGTCCATGTGGACCGACAGCATGGGTGGGTCCCAGGAAGCCACTGGCGGTACATAAATATATCCCATTGCAGTGGCCAGCACAGCTGATGTAACGTCAGCTTTAATGCAGGTGGGCAAAAAATTTATTGGATTACACTGTAGGCGAGGGCCCAAAAAAATTGGTGTACCAACAGTACTAATGTACCTCAGAAAAATTGCCCATGCCCAACCAAGAGGGCAGGTGAAACCCATTAATCGCTTTGGTTAATGTGGCTTAATTGGTAACTAGGCCTGGAGGCAGCCCAGTTAAAATAAAAATTGGTTCAGGTGCAAGTTTCAACGCTTTAATGAGCATTGAAACGTATAAAAATTGTTTACAAAAATTATATGACTGAGCATTGTGGGCCTAAGAAAAATTGCCCGTTCGGCGTGATTACGTGAGGTTTCAGGAGGAGGAGCAAGAGGAGGAGGATGAATAGAATACACAGATTGATGAAGCAAAAAGGTCCCCGTTTTTGATGGTGATAGAGAACGATGCTTCCATCCGCGGGTGCAGCCTACGTATTGCTTAGGTATCGCTGCTGTCCGCTGGTGGAGAAGAGAAGTCTGGGGAAATCCAGGCTTTGTTCATCTTGATGAGTGTAAGCCTGTCGGCACTGTCGGTTGACAGGCGGGTACGCTTATCCGTGATGATTCCCCCAGCCGCACTAAACACCCTCTCTGACAAGACGCTAGCCGCAGGACAAGCAAGCACCCAGTAGTTGTAGGGGGCAGAGGCGTCACCGAGGACGGTCGTGCGATCGGCTACGTACTCCCTCACCATCCTTTTACAGTGCTCCCGCCGACTCAGCCTTGACTGGGGAGCGGTGACACAGTCTTGCTGGGGAGCCATAAAGCTGGCAAAGGACTTGGAGAATGTTCCCCTGCCTGCGCTGTACATGCTGCCTGATCTCTGCGCCTCCCCTGCTACCTGGCCCTCGGAACTGCACCTTCTGCCACTAGCGCTGTCGGATGGGAATGTTACCATCAGTTTGTCCGCCAGGGTCCTGTGGTATAGCATCACTCTCGAACCCCTTTCCTCTTCGGGTATGAGAGTGGAAAGGTTCTCCTTATACCGTGGGTCGAGCAGTGTGTACACCCAGTAATCCGTAGTGCCAGAATGCGTGTAACGCGAGGGTCTCGAGAAAGGCATCCTAACATGAAGTCAGCCATGTGTGCCAGGGTACCTGTATGCAACACATGGCTGTCCTCACTAGGAAGATCACTTTCAGGATCCTCCTCCTCCTCCTCCTCTGGCCATACACGCTGAAAGGATGACAGGCAAGCAGCATGGGTACCCTCAGCAGTGGGCCAAGCTGTCTCTTCCCCCTCCTCCTCATCCTCCTCCTCAACGCGCTGAGATATAGACATGAGGGTGCTCTGACTATCCAGCGACATACTGTCTTCCCCCGTCTCCGTTTCCGAGTGCAAAGCGTCTGCCTTCATGCTTTGCAGGAAACTTCTCAAGAGGCATAGCAGAGGAATGGTGACGCTAATGATTGCAGCATCCCCGCTCACCATCTGGGTAGACTCCTCAAAGTTTCCAAGGACCTGGCAGATGGCTGCCAACCAGGCCCACTCTTCTGTAAAGAATTGAGGAGGCTGACTCCCACTACGCCGCCCATGTTGGAGTTGGTATTCCACTATAGCTCTACGCTGCTCACAGAGTCTGGCCAACATGTGGAGCGTAGAGTTACACCGTGTGGGCACGTCGCACAGCAGTCGGTGCACTGGCAGATTAAACCGATGTTGCAGGGTCCGCAGGGTGGCAGCGTCTGTCTTGGACTTGCGGAAATGTGCGCTGACCCGGCGCACCTTTCCGAGCAGGTATGACAAGTGTGGGTAGCTTTTCAGAAAGCGCTGAACCACCAAATTAAAGACATGGGCCAGGCATGGCACGTGCGTGAGGCTGCCGAGCTGCAGAGCCGCTACCATGTTACGGCCGTTGTCACACACGACCATGCCCGGTTGGAGGCTCAGCGGCGCAAGCCAGCGGTCGGTCTGCTCTGTCAGACCCTGCAGCAGTTCGTGGGCCGTGGGCCTCTTCTCTCCTAAGCTGAGTAGTTTCAGCACGGCCTGCTGACGCTTGCCCACCGCTGTGCTGCCACGCCGCGCGACACCGACTGCTGGCGACGTGCTGCTGACACATCTTGATTGCGAGACAGAGGTTGCGTTGGAGGAGGAGGAGGAGGAGGGTGGTTTAGTGGAGGAAGCATACACCGCCGCAGATACCAGCACCGCGCTGGGGCCCGCAATTCTGGGGGTGGGTAGGACGTGAGCTGTCCCAGGCTCTGACTCTGTCCCAGCCTCCACTAAATTCACCCAATGTGCCGTCAGGGAGATATAGTGGCCCCGCTGCGCTGAGAGACATTGCTGGATGGGGCCGCGGACAGCGGAGGTGAGGGTGTGGGTGCAGGCCGGTAGGCACTCGTGCCTGTGTCCTCAGAGGGGGGTTGGATCTCAGTGGCAGGTTGGGGCACAGGGGGAGAGGCAGTGGTGCAAACCGGAGGCGGTGAACGGCCTTCGCCCCACCTTGTGGGGTGCTTGGCCATCATATGCCTGCGCATGCTGGTGGTGGTGGCTCCCCAGCTGATCTTGGCGCGACAAAGGTTGCACACCACTGTTCGTCGGTCGTCAGGCGTCTCTGTGAAAAACTGCCACACCTTAGAGCACCTTGGCCTCTGCAGGGTGGCATGGCACGAGGGGGCGCTTTGGGAAACAGTTGGTGGATTATTCGGTCTGGCCCTGCCTCTACTCCTGGCCACCGCACTGGCTCGGCCTGTGCCCACACCCTGACTTGGGCCTCCGCGTCCTCACCCGCGTCCACGTCCTCTAGGCCTACCCCTACCCCTCAGCATGCTGTATTACCAGTAGTGCAGAAACAGAACGCTGTAATTAAATGTGCCGCTTATTGGCCTGTGGTTAGAGGCTGACTTCGCTTATGGAACGCACAGCAGAGCCAGGAAAGAATTTCGCGCAAGCCTGCTGTAACACTTAGCTGGCTGCGTATGAATTAGGACAACTACCCCCAGCAGAGACCCAGTACACTGAGGACAGTCACAGGCAGCCCAAATAGATTTTGGAAAGGCCCACTGCCTATATACACTAAATATGTCTTCTGTCCCTGCCTCACCACTACTGGCTCTGGACTATGTAAAATTACTGCAGGACGCAATGCTCTGCACGGCCGATATACAAAAAAAAAAAAAAAGTGCAACACTGCAAAAAGCAGCCTCCACACTACTGCACACGGTTAGATGTGGCCCTAAGAAGGACCGTTGGGGTTCTTGAAGCCTAAAATAACTCCTAACACTCTCCCTATAGCAACTCCAGCAAGACAGCACTTTCCCTGAACTATGTCAGAATGCATCTGTGGCGAGCCGCGGGAGGGGCCGATTTATATACTCGGGTGACACCTGATCTCGCCAGCCACTCACTGCAGGGGGGTGGTATAGGGCTTGAACGTCGCAGGGGGAAGTTGTAATGCCTTCCCTGTCTTTCTATTGGCCAGAAAAGCGCGCTAACGTCTCAGTGATGAAAGTGAAAGTAACTCGAACATCGCGTGGTGCTCGTTTCGAATAACGAGCATCTCGAACACCCTAATACTCGAACGAGCATCAAGCTCGGACGAGTACGTTCGCTCATCTCTACTCATCACCAAATGGTTGGCGTCTAACAGGGACTTTTTTTTCTAGAACCTCTTCAAATAATAGTAAGGATTTTTTTTATCGTTAGATAATAGACTAGGAGATACCATGGACATTACTCATGTTGCTGACAGCTCCAGCCCATTCCTATACACAAAGCCTTCAAACTGTGATCCCAAAATCTTGAAATTTAGTGAAACCTCACCAAAAAACCACCTCATTAAGATCACCCTTTATCCAAACCAGATGTGAGAAATTTGAAGCTCCATCATATACTATGTATAATGACATCTTCTTTGAGAAACCCACCCCTCTAGAAGACCATTTCTAAATGGAGTTTGGGGTGGTCGCTTCAAAGAGATTTCACTGTATTCATATATACATAAGTAATAGATGAAGGTTTAGCTGTGTAGATCCCAACAGTTTACATATAGTCTACTAAAAGGAAATATATATATATATATATATATATATATATATATATAATACTAACGAGGAGAACACAAAATATATATTGTGGCAATGTCTGCATGGGGTGTGTGTGTGTGTGGGGGGGGGGGTCAGCGGCTCACTCAGTCCATGTACAAGTCCAAATTACTTTTATTTTCTCCAATATTCAGTGGTAGTAGGGAAATCCAGTGCAGCACATACACTTAGTGCTATGAAACATATTAAACACTTTCCCGTCAAGGCGATAACTATACAGTAGTTCCATCACTACTAACACAGTGGCCCAGCACCACTATGGTACATGCATCCAATGGGATGTCAGTCTAGAGGCGTCCTTCCCTGTCAGACTTGTGGCCGTACCTCAGCCTGGTCTCCCACAGATGTCAGGCTTTCAGCCTCTCTCTCTCTCAGAGCCTGGCCTATCTCTGGTGTCTGGAAGCAGCACTGCTCTGGCATTGAGTTTTGTTCTCCCAGCAGCAGCTCTGGCAAGTTTGTCCAGACACACCCGCACAGCTGTCCCTGCTTATTAGCACCTCTTCAGTAGGCAGAAGGCCTGATTACAGCACCCTGCAGGCCATTCTATGCACAGCCTTGCCACAATGTAATAAAACCAAAAAGTGGGAGAACAGGGAAATTTAACCCTAACCTACAAATGCAATAAAACCCTACCTTAAAGTGGAACACTTGTCCTGAAAAGGGCAACCCCTTATTGGGACCCTGGGGCGACCCAGACTGTCCCTAGTTGGAAAGAGGGATATAGTTTGCTTGCCATATACATATAAAATAACACACAATGGACCTGTTGATATTTTAATGCTACAATAACAGCATGTCAGGAGAAAGATCTTAGAATACCTCAAATATCCCAAACACCAAACAGACTTATCTGACAGTAGAATAGGACTGGAACTGATGTCTAGTCCAGAAACATCTTCAGACTGGAAGCATAACCAGCGTCCTCAATATGGAGGTGCCAGAATAAATGTGCACAGACAGACACTGATTGGCCGGCTCCCAGCTGACCAATATATCCACACACCAACAGAAAAGTGTTTATATCGCCATTCACTACCGAAATGACACTGAGCATGTGCTGGCGTGTGCATCATGTGGGCCAGGCTGATGCCATGACGTTACTCCAGTCCTTATCCGAGGCAGCAGGTGAGCCATGACAGGAAAACAAATCACCTAAAATATAATCTATTAACAGGTGGTAGACGTGTTAAGATGAACTTGTCAGCATTGACTTGATGCTATATCTGTTGGAAAGTGGAAGGGAACTGATTACCATTGAGTATCAAACCTGGTCACCATGACTTTGTCAACTGATCCTACTTACTATGGGCATAAAATAACTAAACAAGGTCCCCATAGGCTTAACCAACTTTATTCTATTCATCTTAGACCCCTTAATGCAGTGGTCTCCAACCTGTGGCCATCCAGCTGCCAGGAAACTATAGCTCCTAGGATGCCAGCTGTTGGCACATACTCAACATTATAGCTTCCAAACAGCTAGAGAGCCAAAGCTTAAAGACTACTGCCATAGGGAATATTCTTCAAACATGCAAGTCTGCGATTCTTACAACATAATGGGGAGACCACAACTTTGAGAAGGTCATCCTTTCATCTGGAAAAGAGGTTCAGGAAAAAGACCAGGATCTTGGCATGAACCGCAAAAGGGACAGTTGATGTTACCATGCAGGGCGGCGCTGGTTCCCACGGCCGGCGCGCGGCGCTCCGATGTCGGCTCCGGCGTCCCAGAGCTCTGCTGTCGGGGCTCCCCCGGCGGCGTGGAGCAGCCAGCGTGCAGCGGCGTGGAGCAGCCAGCGTGCAGCGGCGTGGAGCAGCCAGCGTGCAGCGGCGTGGGCGTGTCCGCCCGTAGGGTGCCGCCCGCTCTCCTCCACCTTCCTTATGCAACAGTGGGAGAGTCGGCTCCTCCCACTCTCCGCCCCTGGGCGGAGGCTTTTAGTTAAAAGGCTGGCAGTGACCTGAGCTCACTGCCAGTTATTGGTTCTGCTAGCCTCTAGTCAGGTCTGTTCCAGTCTGTGCTAGTTGCTCCTCAGTAGCCTGTCTGTTTACCTGTGAGCTCCATCTCCAGACTTACTCTGCTTGTAAGTTTTGTTGGTTTGTTCCACCTGCCTCTTCTGTCGGCACTCTGTCCCCTGTTAGTAATTCCATCTAGGTAGTCGCCAGGTCCCTAGCCAGCGCAGGGACCGCCGCCCAGTTGTCCGCCTGGGGTTAGCCAGGACCGAGGCAAGTAGGCAGGGACAGTGGGGTGCGGGAAGATCAGGGCACCCCACCTGGCGCTCTGGGGGGCAGAGTGCCGTAACATAATAACTGGCCCTTAAAAACCGTTTGTCATGGAGGCGATCAGTTCCCTCACAAACCAGCTGCAGGCCCTGGTGCCTGTGATCCAGGATTTATCTGCCCGCATGGTGGCCCAGGAGCAGCGGGGGGTGTTGCAGGGATCGGACGCCGCAACCAGCCCCGAACCCAAGTGCCCTCTTCCCGAGGCGTTTTCTGGGGAGAGGAACAAGTTTTTTGTTTTCCGACAGGCGTGCCGCCTGTTTTTTCGGATGCGTCCCCGTTCTTCCGGGTCAGAGGCTCAGAGGGTCGGGCTGATAATGTCCCTGCTGCGGGGCTCTGCCCAGACATGGGCCTTTTCCATCCCCGAGGGTTCCTCCTGCCTGCAGTCTGTGGACTCCTTTTTTCAGGAACTCGGGGGTATCTTCGATGAACCGGACCGAGCGGGGTTGGCGGTTTCGCGGTTGTTGGCGCTGCGGCAGGGGTCGGCTTGTGTGGAGGATTATTGCTCCAACTTCAGACGCTATGCGGGGGATACGGCATGGAACGATAGCGCGCTGAAAGACGTTTTTCTGCAGGGCCTCTCGGACGCAGTTAAAGACCTGTTAATTTCCCATCCCGTTCCCGGGTCCTTAAGGGAGGCTATGGAGCTAGCAGTGAAGGCAGACAGGAGGCTCAGGTCTAGGAAGCAGGACAGGCAAACCCGTAGAGTCAGGGAGGTCGGTTGTCCTGGTCCCTCTTCCTCCTTACCAGTCCCTGTGTCCGAGCCGATGGAGGTGGATCCGCTGGACCCCAAAGAGCGACGCCGGATCCGTTTGTTGCACCGTCTCTGCCTCTACTGCGGGAAAGCTGGACACCGGGTGATAACCTGCCCACTGAGGGCTCAACGCTCGCAGCCGGAACCGGCGGAAAACTCCGAGTCCTAGGCGATTGCAGGGAGGATCGCCTAGGACTTCAGGTACTTCCTAAACTTTTGGTACCGTGTCATGTTAAATTCCGGGATTTTTCCCGATCAGGGCGGGCGTTTATTGATTCTGGAGCAGCCGCCAACTTGATAAGTCTGTGTTTTGTCCGTACTCTGATGGCGGAATTTGTGGCGCTGAAGACGCCAATTCATTTTACCAGTATTGATGCTACCCCCCTCTCTACAGGCCTGGTACGATGGAGGACCCCAAGATTACAGTTCACGGTGGGGATCCTCCACTCGGAAGAACTGTCCTTCCTGGTTATGGAGAAAATGTCGGTTGATGTGGTGCTTGGTATGCCCTGGTTGGCACTGCACAATCCCCAATTTGATTGGTCCACCCGGGAATTGACTCATTGGGGATCATCCTGTCATGACCACCTGTCTACCATAGCTGTGTGCTCCGCAGATACGGTGCTCATTCCGGAGTATTTGTCAGACTTTCAGGATGTATTCTCCAAAAAACTGTCTAAGGCTCTGCCTCCTCATAGGGAGTGGGACTGTGGTATTGATCTGATTCCCGACAGCCCCATCCCTAAGGGAGCCATTTTCAATTTGTCAGGCCGTGAGCATGAAGCCCTCAAGTCCTATGTCTCGGAGGCTCTGGCCAACCGGCATATCCGGCCGTCCAGGTCCCCCGCCGGGGCGGGTCTCTTCTTTGTAGAGAAGAAGGACGGGACACTAAGGCCTTGTGTGGATTATCGGGCCCTGAATAAAATCACTGTGAAGAACCAGTGCTCCTTGCCCCTAATTCCTGACTTGTTGAATCATGTGGTAGGGGCCCACTGGTTCTCCAAACTGGACTTGCGGGGGGCTTACAATTTAATTCGCATTAGAGAGGGAGATGAATGGAAGACGGCGTTCAACACCCCGTTAGGACATTTTGAATGTCTGGTCATGCCTTTTGGACTTTGTAATGCCCCCGCTGTGTTTCAGGGTTTTATGAACGCGGTCTTCCACGACTTTCTGGGGGTATTTCTGGTCATCTATCTTGACGACATTCTGGTGTACTCGCCTGACTGGGACTCACATGTGCGGCACCTGAGGTTGGTCCTGACCCGTTTGCGCGAGTATCAACTTTTCGTCAAGTTAGAGAAATGTACGTTTGGTTCTAAACAAGTATCCTTCCTTGGTTATGTAATCTCACCCACAGAGATTCAGATGGAGTCTGATAAAGTAGCAGCAATCTCCCAATGGGTCAGACCAGACAACCTCAAGGCGCTTCAGCGGTTCTTAGGTTTTGCAAATTTTTACCGCAAATTCATTAGGAATTACTCAGTTATTGCTCAACCTCTGACCGACCTGACTAAGAAGGGGGCCAACTTGGGTAAGTGGTCGCCTGCAGCCCTTGAGGCCTTTAGCCGTCTAAAAAAGGCATTCACGACTGCCCCGGTGCTAATACAGCCGGACGCACAACTACCCTTTTTTATTGAGGTAGACGCGTCTGAAGTGGGGACAGGAGCAGTATTGTCGCAGGAAGTCAGTGGGAGGTCTGGGTATAGCCCATGTGCGTTCTTTTCGCGGAAGTTCAATTCAGCAGAGCGCAACTACGACGTGGGTAACCGCGAACTATTGGCTATCAAATGGGCCCTGGAAGAGTGGCGACACCATCTTGAGGGTGCTAGACACCCAATTACCGTATATACTGATCACAAGAATCTGGTATATCTCGCCAATGCTAAAAGACTCACAGCTCGTCAAGCCAGGTGGGCGCTGTTCTTCGCCAGGTTTAATTTCGTCGTGACATATATCCCAGGAGAGAAGAACGTGAAGGCGGACGCCCTGTCACGGAGTTTCGGGGTACCGGATAGTGAGACCATGACTCCCGAGAATATCTTAGCCCCCGGCGTGGTGGTGGCAGTTGTGGAGTCTAACTTCGTCCCTCAACTACAGGATGCTCAGCAGGACGCTCCTTCGGGGGTGCCGGAGGGCAGATGGTTTGTGCCTGAGACCCTACGCCCTAGAGTCATGGATGAGTCTCACTCGTCGGTTCTCGCCGGGCATCCAGGGTTCCAGGGGACCCTGGAGCTTTGTTCCAGACACTTCTGGTGGCCAGGCATGTCTCAGGAGATCCGCAACTTTGTGAGGGGTTGCTCGGTTTGTGCTCGCAATAAGAGTCGGCGGCGTCCTCCGGAGGGTCCTCTGAGACCGCTACCGGTTCCTTCCACCCCATGGTCGCACCTATCAGTAGATTTCATCACTCACCTTCCAGAATCCCAGAAGTGCACCACTATCTTAGTGGTGGTCGACCGGTTCTCCAAGATAGCACATTTTGTGGCGTTAAAAAAGCTACCCTCGGCAAAAGAATTCGCCACGATTTTTGTAAAGGAAATAATTCGTCTACATGGGGTTCCCCAAAATATTGTATCTGATCGCGGGGTTCAGTTTGTGTCGCAGTTTTGGCGTGCCTTCTGCAGAAACCTGGGAACGTCGCTTTCCTTCTCTTCAGCGTTCCACCCGCAGACTAATGGTCAGACTGAGCGGAAGAACCAAGATTTAGTGCAATATTTACGGTTGTTTGCTAGCGAAAAGGCTCATCAGTGGGCAGAGTTCCTGCCCTTGGCAGAGTTTGCACTAAACAACCGCCTTTGTTCTTCCACTGGGGTGTCTCCATTTTTTTGTGTATACGGTCAGCATCCTCGATTCCTTACAGCAGTCCCTACCCCGTCGGTCTGTCCTGCAGCGGATGTCGCCACAGATACGCTTCCGGGGGTATGGAAAGAGGTACAGAGGAACTTGGAGGCAGCGGGGGCCCGTATGCAGTTGCGTAGTGGGAAGAGTCTGTCTGTGTCTGAACCTTACAGGGTGGGACAGAAGGTATACCTGTCTTCTAAAAATCTCAAATTGCGGGTTCCGTCCTTGCAGCTGGCGCCACGTTACGTAGGGCCGTTTGCCATCACACGTGTGGTGAACCCTCTCGCCTACGAGCTGGGGCTGCCACCCACATGGAGGGTTCACAGGGTATTCCATAAGTCGCTATTGAAACCTTTTGTCCCTTCGGTGATGCCCACCTCCGGTCCCCCTCCGCCCACCCTGGTCCGGGATGAAGTTGAATACGAGGTCCAGGAGATACTGGATTCTCGTCGGTGTCGAGGAACCCTACAATATTTGGTGGCCTGGAAGGGGTTTCGACCAGAAGATCACTCCTGGGTGGCCGCACGTGATGTTCACGCTCCCGTGTTGGTACGGCGGTTCCACCGTCGTTTTCAGTATAAGCCTGGTCGAGTTTCCGGGGGCCCGGAGGTCCCCCGTCAGAGGGGGGGGTAATGTTACCATGCAGGGCGGCGCTGGTTCCCACGGCCGGCGCGCGGCGCTCCGATGTCGGCTCCGGCGTCCCAGAGCTCTGCTGTCGGGGCTCCCCCGGCGGCGTGGAGCAGCCAGCGTGCAGCGGCGTGGAGCAGCCAGCGTGCAGCGGCGTGGAGCAGCCAGCGTGCAGCGGCGTGGGCGTGTCCGCCCGTAGGGTGCCGCCCGCTCTCCTCCACCTTCCTTATGCAACAGTGGGAGAGTCGGCTCCTCCCACTCTCCGCCCCTGGGCGGAGGCTTTTAGTTAAAAGGCTGGCAGTGACCTGAGCTCACTGCCAGTTATTGGTTCTGCTAGCCTCTAGTCAGGTCTGTTCCAGTCTGTGCTAGTTGCTCCTCAGTAGCCTGTCTGTTTACCTGTGAGCTCCATCTCCAGACTTACTCTGCTTGTAAGTTTTGTTGGTTTGTTCCACCTGCCTCTTCTGTCGGCACTCTGTCCCCTGTTAGTAATTCCATCTAGGTAGTCGCCAGGTCCCTAGCCAGCGCAGGGACCGCCGCCCAGTTGTCCGCCTGGGGTTAGCCAGGACCGAGGCAAGTAGGCAGGGACAGTGGGGTGCGGGAAGATCAGGGCACCCCACCTGGCGCTCTGGGGGGCAGAGTGCCGTAACAGTTGACTTAGGAGTGATGGATAGTGAAGAACTTTATTAGATCCCAGCACATGACGCAATTCGAGGCAAAACAGCCTCTTTCTCAAACAGTTGGACTTTATAATGTATATTAAAACAATTGAATCAAAGTGAACGGTGAATAACGATAAAACAACAGTTATAGGCCAAAACACAGAAATAATAGAATAAAATGAAAATTAGGATCCAGAATAGTCACATACAACATCTATAAGTTCCTATTTGAGAGGTAACAATTCTCGCTTAATTAAAAAACAGGTGAGTATAGACTGGATGTCTCAGTTCATTAAAAGATAGATAAATAGATAGAAAATCTAAAATATTTCATACATAGATATAGGATCTAAAAAACAGTCCATTGTGTGCCATAGACAATATTCACTTGACCAACTACAAAAATTTTTTTTTTAAATTAAGAGGTAAAAAGCTTCAAGATATAAATGTATTGTGTAGAATATATTGGAGTATCAGAAAAAAACCCACAAATCCATAAACTGCATAATATATCCAAAGGGACATTTGCATAAAGCAACATAGTCAGAGATCATGACTTACATTTATCACTGAAGTGATATCAAATGGAATATCGGATGGAACAGTATACAATGAACCTCGGAGTCCTGGTATTACCTGTGTCAGCAGTAACAATAGTAAATGAGTTGAACACATATTACATTACCATGACCCTGAGATTCATTGCATACTATTCTATTTGATATCACTTCAGTGATAAATGTAAGTCATGATCTCTTTCTATGTTTCTTTATGCAAATGTCCCTTTGGATATATTATGCAGTTGATAGATATGTGTTTTTTCTGATACACCAATATATGTAAAACATTACATTTTAGATCTCGAGGCTTTTTAGCTCATCCCTAACTTAAAAAAAAAATAGTTTGTAGTTGGTCAAGTGAATATTGTCTATGGCACACAACGGACGTATTTTTAGATACTATGTTTATGTATGAAATATTTAAATCTTGGTATTTGTATAGTGCCAACTTATTCTGCAGCGCTTTCAGGTAATTATTATTTATTACCCCCCACCAAGCTGGGTTCTCATTTTACCGACCTCAGAAGGATGAGTCAACCTTGAGCTGGCTACCTGAATCATGGGGGGATTGAACTTGCAACCTTCAGGTCGTAGGTGAGAGCTTACACTCTGTGCTACACGAGGCTCAAATATTTTTGATTTTCTATTTATTTCTTTTAACAAACTGAGACATCCAGTCTATGCTCACCCGTTTTTTTTAAATTTATTGGAGATTTTATTAAGCAAGAATCGTTACCTCTGAAATAGGAATTCACAAATGTTGTGTATTATTATTCTGGATCCTAATTTTCATTTTATTCTATTCTTTTTGTGTTTTGGCCTATAACTGCTGTTTTACTGTTATTCAGCATACACTTTGGTTCAATTGTTATAATATACATTATATAGTCAAGCTGTTTGAGAAAGAGGCTGTTTTGTCTCGAATCGCGTCACGTGTTGGCATCTAATAAAGTTCTTCACTATCCATCACTCCTAAGTCAACTGTCCCTTTTATGGTTCACACTAAGATCCAAGTCGTTTTCCTGAACCTCATCTTCATGCACATGACACCAGTATAGTCTGAGGGTTCTGTAGTATCACTTGAATGTCAGCACTCTTTGTCTCCAAACTTTTATGTCTCTTCCACTCTGGAAGCTCCGCCCACCTCTCTATCCTTTTATCTGGATCTTTCCTGTAACAGATTTTTAGTTTCAACATATGCCATGCACACTAGCCATTTTCTTTAACAGAACCACCCCAGTAGAAGACTATATTTTAGGCAGTTTTCGGTGGTCATCTCAAAGAGCTTTTATTGTACTGTAGAATTTTTTAGAGGGACTTTTAATGTGCGCATACGTTTTCAAAGACACATTTATTATTGACCTCTGTAAGGGAAAATCCTTCGAATTTCATTAGATTAGGTGAGATAACAACAAAATGCAACATTTTATTAGCGGAGGCAAATGACAATTTAGAGTCTAAATTCTAATTTGCCCTCACGAATAAAATGTTTCATTTTGTTGTCCTTTCACCAAGTCTATTGAACTTCAAAGGATTTTCCTTAACAGAAGTCAATAGTGAGGTAACCTTAAAGTGAAGTGAAAGAGCTATAGATGAACAGTGGATTTCCATTTCTCATAGTTGTCATTGGAGACATGTATTGGATTACGGACCTGGGGAATTTCCGATAAATGTATATTACCTTATGTGCCCACTGTGTCACACTGATTTGACTTTGGGTTAAATCCGAGGATAGCTTAACGAGGTCCTTGGTTTTCGCCCTCTAAGTCCTTTTTTAGAGGGATCTGGTCTACAGGGAACCCCCTGGATGTTACCTCAGGAGAAGTCTCAGTACGCTGATAGCTGAACCGGATGGTTCAAATGGTCCAAGAGCTTTGTGTGAGGGGATCAGGCTAGGACAGAGTGAGACGGAGCAGGACACTGAAGTCAGGACAGGCGTAGTTCATGTATTATGGTAGACAGGCAAGAGTCAGGTCAGGTGCCATTCAGGTAAGACATAGTAAACAGGCCAAGGTCAGGACATGAAGTGTATGGAAAAGCAGGGTATTCATGCAGAGTCTCAAAACCAAGAGTCAAGCAGTAAACAGTAGGCAACAGAAACACAAAGGGCCTTTTTTACACGGACTGAGAAATCATTCAGATTCCCGTGATCAGCCAGAATCTGAATGATTATCATTCGCTCTACATGCATGCATGGCTGAATGACAAACAATTATTTTGTTTGTTGTTCACTTTCTGCATGCATAAAAACAGAACAACAGATTGGTCCATATAAACAGGCAGTCGTTCATCTATGAACGACAGCCTGTTTATTGTGAATGGAGGCGGGCTGGCCGGATCAGTCCTTGGCTCACTCTGCTTCCATGATATCTGCACTCGACAGGTTATCCTGTATAGAAGCATTCTAAGAACCTATTGCTCAGTCATCTTCCAGTGGGGGAAGGTGCCTTAAATAACCCAACAAGGGCTAGGACAGGCTGGGGACAGGAAAGCTGGACGTGACCGTGCTAGCCCTTTATGAGGCAAGCTGAGCACACGTGTGTATCCATGGGTCTGGGAAGGCAGGGGGTGACAGTGATCAGCTGAAGAGGGAGGAGAAAGGAGTCACCTGTGGCCGACAGCCATCTCATATGCGAGTCTCCATTGCAAAAGTAACATTGTGTTTCATTAACAGAATAGAGCGATATACAATACACAAAATGTATCTTTTTGTCAGGCTACATTATTTTTGATGAATAATATTTATTTTTGAAAATCAAATTTCTAACATTCCCGTTCAAAAAGGATTCTTTTCACTAATTGGAACCATCGGAGATACGGGGAAGGGGGGGGGATTGTGTATTTTTAGTGTGTTTGATGAGGTGAAAGATTATGAAATGACAACTTGGAACTGTGTTCTACCTAAAGCAAGATGAGTCAAACTAAATGCATTGTGTCAACTTATTTCTGTCATAAATTTTTTAGCTGTAAAAAGAATTCAAAGTGCAAAAACAATAGACTGTCAAATGTGTTAAATTAACCGAGAACAGTACAGAGCGTTTCCTTCAGCTTTCCAAGGAGCCGAACATACAGTGAACACCGGTGGATGGTGGCATTTTGAGAGGACAAACAATTATTTACAGGTACAATGAGAAACTTTTTGAAATGGGAAGGTTTCACTTCCAAGTATACACGAGGGAAGACAATTTTGAGCTTGGAAAGTCGAAAACTTTGACTACAACTCTCAAGTGACATTAATGTATTCGGAGATCTAAAAATAGTGGTACTGTGTGCTCAGCTCTTCTGTTTTACCATGGTGGGACATATACAGCACATTTAGTTCTATTCTCCACTTTTATTTAACACTGCAATCATTGACTACGCTGTCTTAATAGTTATATGGCCAGGATAGGAGGGTTATTAGTGATGCTATTGTATAGCTGAATGCAAGAAATTAGTTCTACTATTAACCCTTTCCAATTCAATTTGTATCCTGGTTTTCCTAGGGGGCTTACTCTTTTTTTCCTGTTATACAACAGTGCTATCTGCTGGCTAAAGCCAGTACTGCATGAGGTGACATGTTCGACAGCAGAGAGGCTGGCAATATATAGTAAGAGAACCCCGATGGACGTCTTCCAACATTGGAACTGTACAGCCTTAAATCATAATGTCTTTAGACATCAGACAGTGGATTGGAAAGGGTTACAATGCACATAAGTCCAAGTGTGAGAAAGCGTTGATATAGCAAAAATATAGCAAAGATCCTATATGAGTTTCAGGCTCCTCACACGTAGTAGAGCCCCGTGCTGTCATCCTATCCATTGTATGGTATTTACAGTACAATACAATAAGGGTCAGGTGTGGAAAGATGTTCCAAGGAGTTACAGAAAGTACATAAATCTGAAAGGATAATATTAAAGATATGTCACATGGAGGAAGCAGAAATCTTATTTCAGAAGTTAAGTATTTTGTACTCTCTACACAGATGAGCTCCTTTTGACAGCTCAGACTATCCTTGCTGAAGAAATAATTTCCTTTCGAATTTCTTTCAAGGAAATCCCAACTCTTTAAAAACTATGTGTTGGAGACTTTTTACAGGAACACCAAATCTAGAGATGAATGATCAGAGTTAACAGAAGAAAAAATACCCAAAGTGTCTGCAGGATTGTGTTGTGGGAACATTAATTCTCTACTGATCCTTGTTCGGCTGGTAGAAAGACTTGGGCTTAATGAGCTGTGGAGCTTCTTGTATCTGGTCCCCCAATTGCTGAGACAGTAGTGGAGTAGAGTTCCTGCTGTAGCCAGTTGCCTGAGGGTGGCTTCACACCAGCGTGTTTTTGTGTATGCATACTCATGCACAAAAACACGCTTCTATTTGCAACAATGCATTCCCTATGGTGTGTTCACATGTCCATGCTTTACAGGTGTGTGCCTGCAAAGATAGGACATGCGTGCACCCTAGAGGATGCATGCATTGTTTTCAATGGATTCACGGCTGCTGCCAGCGGCTTCATTGAAAATAATGGTCTGCCGGCACCCCTGCATTCTTTTTCAGGAAAGGGCTTTACATATAAGCCCTTCCCTGAAAAAGAAAGATTTTAGTGTAAAAAAAAATTAATGACGGGCGAGAGCTGCCTGTGACTGGCTGGGCACCTCAGCCAATCACATTCAGCTCTTTCAGCAGGCAGGGATTTAAAATCCCCGCCTGCTGATAGATCAGCACCACAGAGCAGGGGTCAGCAGGAGAAGACTCGGCTGTGCCCCAACAGCTGAAGGGAGGTGAGTATGTATTTTTTTGTTTTTTAAACCACTTTTTGTGGATTTCAGGGAAGGGCTTATATTTAAAGCCCTTCCCTGAAATCAATTGAAGGGGTTGCCGGCTGCAGAATCCTCTACCGCAGCTGACATGTGTGACAGCTGCGGTAGATAATTGAAGAATTCCTCCGCCGCATGCGACAGATGTGTTCTGCATCCCCGCAGCAGTCGCGGTCGCGGCAGCGGCGGACAGGTGAGTATATTTTTAACTTTTTTTCTTAACACAAAAAAATCTTCCTTTATCAGGGAAGGGCTTATATGTAAAGCTCTTTCCTGCAAAAAAATTGCAAGTGGCCGGCAGAGCACGGACCTGCATTCACACATTTTTTTGCAAGTACATGTGTGCGCACTTACATACGTACCTATATACGCACAAAAACACGCACGTGTGAAGCCACCCTTACAGCCAGGAGCCGGTATTATTTGAGGTTTGTGGGAAGAAGAGGAGGAAATAATTGACCTTCCTGGGACATATATTGATGAATTCTTCATATACACTGAATGGACACTTTATTAGAGATCCCCATCTAGTAGCATGTTGGACCTCCTTTGGCCCTAAGAACCACAGCAATTTCTTGTTGCATAGATTACACTAGATGTTGAAATTGTTCTACAGTATGAATTGCAAGCAGGATGTGCCAGGAAAACATCCCCCATACCATTACTCTACTTCTACCAGGCTCATCTTTTGACAACTGACAGGAAAGGTTCATTGATTCATTCTAAATGTTCCAAATTCTGACCCTCCCATTAGCATGGTGCAACAGAAATCTGGATTCCTCTGACAAGTGATGTTTCGCCACCACTCCGTAATTCATTTTTTGTCCTTTTTTTCCCACTGGAGTCTTGTCTTATTGTTTCCCTTACACATCAATGTCATTCCAATTGGTCATCAGCTGTTATAGCCCAACCGTGTTAAGAAATATCAAGTTGTGCCTTCAGACATGCGAGTTAGAGCACCAGTGCTGTATTTGGCTGAAATTTGCCTGATGGTGCACCATCTTCTCATCAGAAAAATTCTTGACATCCTCCTTTGACCCCTTTTATAAATTATTTGTTTACATCCTCAGGATTCACTTTCATTGCATGTTTTTTTCTCAATCATACCATTCTTGGTGTACTCTTCAAAAACAATAATGTAGTCTGCTGCACTATTTGTTCTGCCCCCAAAATTGGAAACTTGGGAGAAAAATAGCCTTCCGTTCAATTTTTACATGGATGTCAATGAAGAACGGATGCAGACGGGAAGAATACCATTTGCATCCATTATTTGCTTATTCCATCATTCAATGGATACATTTTTTCTTCTGTATGTGCTCAGAAGGAAAATAGAGAGTAAAATTGTTTATACTGACAAACTGATTTATTAAAACAGTTGCAAATGGAAGCTGGACCGACACCAATGGAAACCAATGTTTCAGGGTTTTCAGATGGATCTGTTGAAACTGAACAGTCAAAAAATGGAAATAGAAATTTCTGATTGTTCCAACTTGGCATATGTTTTTGAATCCATTTATGGGATTGTAGATGGATCTGTCAAAAAAAAAGAAACCCAAACGTAGGTGTGAACAGAGTTTTAGTGTTCCCCTAACATTGCTGGCAAGGGTATCATTATTTTAAGTCATGTCTATTCGTTGATTGGGTGCTCTTAGTCTAGGTTCACATATGCGTTTGGAGCCTCTGGTACAGATATGGCATAAAATCCCAGACAAAATAGTGCGGCATGGCAAGGCAACATGGAAGCCAGATTTTATTATAGTCAATGGGGTTCACTTGACACCCCTTATTTCTATCCTACCAAGGATCTGGCATTCCGTTTTTCAGCTCCAATGATGTTAAATGCTGGTGTGAACTCAGCCTTATACCTCTCAATATTCATGCTAACAATCTATATGAATATTCATTATAAAATTCTCTCTATAAGAAACCGCCTCCATAATAGGAACGAACCCCATTGTCACTGAGAAGCAGATATCCATAGCAACCATAGCGATGTAAGGAAAAACGACTGTAATGCAGAACGGAATATAAGTCTTACTTTTCACACTATGAAACTGTTTATTCTACACAATTCTCTTCTTAGATAACAAAATTGTTCCTACATTGAGATAATGTTCATTTCATAACACTGTAATTGTGCAAAGGAGAAAAAAACGTAAAGCGACAAATATAAAAAAAAAGAGATTTGTGACTTAAAACCCAGAATGATAGCGAATGTAATAGAAAATAGCAATTTCAGGGATTGCTTTTAGTTTACCATAATATGTTTGTTCTATGTGATTGCATTCAGAAGTATTCTCCTATTTAGGAGGAAGGAATGCAACGAAATTACCGGTGTGTTGGAAAAAAGCTAGATGGTTTAGCAGAGGGGTGACCTGAGCTTCAACATGAGTAATAGGGTCCCAAGTATGTTATGGCATTTATAGCCCTGGTGTACTCATATGGGGCAGAAGGACCTTTAGACCCACTCAGTCCGGCGCAATCTTAACCTCTGTACCCTCTATAACTACTCTTTAGTGTTTTAGTCATGCCCAGGAAAAATGCCCTTTCTAGATATGTCTTTATTAGAGTTAAGCAAACTTACTCTTCTGAACTTGATGCTCGTTCGAGTATTAGCGTACTCGATGGTGCTCGCTACTCGAGTGAGCATCACGCCTTGTTCGGCCCCCGCCCCAGTTTTTTACCCCTCCCCGCTGTGACGTGGCTGGCTGGGCGGAGGAGAGAGAGAGAACACACGAACCAAAAAAAAAGCTCGGCACCCGGTGGGCCCCATACAAAAATGATCGAGTCTCCCATTGTAGTCAATGGGGTTCGTTACTCGAGTAGAGCTCTCAAATTTTACGAAAAGCTCGACTCGAATAACGAGCACCCGAGCATTTGGGTGCTCGCTCATCTCTAGTCTTTATGAAACCCAAATGTCCATCCAACCACTCCTTTTAGAACTGCCACACTGGACTGGCAAAGGTTGCTACTGATTGGTTTCAAAATCTTTAATCATAAATTTTCTTTAATTTTAAAGAGGAGGTGTCAGGTCCTCTGATAAGTGGAGCGGGCTGTATACTTTTACAGCTGCATCCCCGCTAACTCCATCACCATTTTTATTCTTCCTTTAGATACCCCCCGACTTGACCTCAATGGTCTTCGTTACTTATGGCGCTCAACATTAGTCTAATGTCAAATGGGCAGTCTCCAACACTCAGTGGCAATGGTTACATAATGTTTGATTAATAATGGGTGATAGAGAACATAATGGTAACCATTGTGGTCAAAAGGGAAAGTTGGGACCTGCAAGTGGAATAAAAATGGCAATGGAGTCAATAGCAACACGGTTATAAAGTCATGCATCCCATCTCTCTTGTAAGAGCAGCTCATAGGTCTTCTTAAGGGTGCATTCACATGGGCGATTTGCACTCATGATATCTGACCGACTGAGATATGGTCATATATCATGCATGAAAAAAACACATTGCTTTCAACTAGAGTTGAGCGAACATACTCTGCCGAGCTTGATGCTCGTTCGAGTATTAGCGTACTCGATGGTGCTCGTTACTCGAACGAGCATCAAGCCGTGTTCGACCCCGCCCCAGTTTTTGGCTCCTCCCCGCTGTGACGTGCCTGTTTTAGCCCCTCCCCACCGCGACGCAGCGCGCGTCATTGGCAAATTTTTTGTCTAGCAGGCAGGGGAGAGAGAGAGAGAGAGAGAGAGAGAGAGAGGGAGAGAGAGAGACAGAGAGAGAGAGGGAGAGAGAGAGACAGAGAGAGAGGGAGAGGGAGAGGGAGAGAAAGAGAGACAAAACTAGGAAGAAAAAAAAAAAGAAAGCTCGGCTCCTGACGTCCCACATACAAAAATGCTCGAGTCTCCCATTGTAGTCAATGGGGTTCGTTACTCGACTAGAGCTCTCGAATTTTATGAAAGCTCGACTCGAATAACGAGGACCCAAGCATTTGGGTGCTCGCTCATCTCTACTTTCAACGTGTTTACTCACATGAGTGATTTGTCTCTGGGACCAATGGTCCGAGACTCCAAAATTGCTTTGTGTCCTATTTTTAAGCGATTCTGTTTCAGAATTTTCTGAATTATTTTGTTTGACAGCAAAAAGAAAAAAATCACATCACATTCTCATGTAGATGCGATTTTCATGCGAGTGTGATGTCATTCTTCAGTTTTTCCTATTAAAACAACATGCAATTTTCACGTGCATGAAAAACACACATGCCTTTTTCCTGCAAAATGCAGAAATCGCAGGTTTAAGAGTGTGATATGGGTCCGAGTTTCTCGAACCGATATCGCACTCGCTCATGTAAATGCACTTTGACTCTAAGTGAAAAATGTACTTAGAATGACATTTCTAACATCAATATTAGCATAATTTCCGCCGGCATACGATGCGAGTAATATATGCAGAGGCACACGCCTCATTATATATTAGTCACCACCTCTCGGCTCCTCCATGTGCTGAGATAGAAATCTACACCATCTAGGAGCTGACATAAATTTCTGGTATTATTTATGCCAGTTTCTGTTGGTCCAGACCGACCACGTCCCTCCCCACAAGCCTGCCCATTTTCCCCCAAAGTGGCAAGGCCGAGCAGAAAGAAGAAAAGTAGCAAAATGTTTGTGGGAAAAAGGGGGAAAAATTAGCAATTTTTCTCTGCCACTGTTCTGGCGTAAAGCACTAATTAAATGTCCCTGAATGTTTTTTGTGAAGTCATCTTCACTTTTTCCAGATGTCCAGCTTCCAGAGCTGTCAATATGTGAAGTGGGCATCCTACTGTCAATGAGTGACTATCAATCTGGTCCAACTTCACCCATTGACAATGAGTGGTGGAGACACACTGGACACACTGACAACACCAGGAGATGGACCTAAGAAGAGACCTTTCAGAAAAATGGATGTGATTATGAAAAAAAGGTGATAGAACCAGCAGTGCAGAGCCATACAGCCGTCCATGCCAATGTTATCCTGTGACAAGTACTCTTTAAAGTGGTTGTCTACTATAGACAATCCATTTTTGGTAAAAGTGTTCCTTCCCAATAAGCTGATTACATGGTGTCCTGGTGCTTAGACTCTCAATGATCAGTTTTAATATGTGGAAGAACCAAGCAGGAAGTGCTCAATTTTCCTGGAGCGCCACCATAGGGAAAACATGCATTACACAATGTCTATTGGTATCAAGGGCTTGTTTATATCATGCACAAATGTTTTTGGTCCTCTTGATTCAAAAGTAGTCTTTGTAGGCACTTTCTGCTCTTGGTAATAAATGAGGCTCCTGAATAGAGGACTCTATCTATCTATCTATCTATCTATCTATCTATCTATCTATCTATCTATCTATCTATCTAATTCATATCTATCTCATATCTGTCTATCTATCTATGTCCTATCTGTCTATCTATCTATCTATCTATCTATCTATCTATCTATCTATCTATCTATCTATCTATCTATCTCATATCTATCTATCTATCTATCTATCTATCTATCTATCTATCTATCTATCTATCTATCAATCTAGCTATCTCATATCTATCCATCTCATATCTATCTATCTATCTATCTATCTATCTATCTATCTATCTATCTATCTATCTATCTATCTATCTATCTATCTCATATCTATCTATCAATCCATCTATCTCATATCTATCTATCTCATATCTATCT
Organism: Eleutherodactylus coqui; assembly: GCF_035609145.1. Classification (NCBI taxonomy): domain Eukaryota; kingdom Metazoa; phylum Chordata; class Amphibia; order Anura; family Eleutherodactylidae; genus Eleutherodactylus; species Eleutherodactylus coqui. The sequence continues at coordinate 248,107,442 of NC_089840.1, forward strand.
ATCTATCTATCTCATATCTATCTATCTATCTATCTATCTATCTGTCTATCTCATATCAATCTATCTATCTATCTCATATCTATCTATCTATTAGAGATGAGCGAACGTACTCGTCCGAGCTTGATGCTCGGGCGAATATTAGGGTGTTCGGGATGTTCGTTATTCGTAACGAACACCACACGATGTTCGGATGTTCGGGTTACTTTAACTTTCTTCCCTGAGAAATCTTTTCTATATGCGCTCAATGGGGCCGGCGGCAGCAGCGCCAACCCCATTGAGAACATATAGAAGACAAATCCTTCTTCTCTGCCACAGCTGTAACAGCTGTGACAGAGAAGAACGATGTTTGCCCATTGAATTCAATGGAACCGGCAATACAGCCGACTCCACTGAATGCAATGGGCTGCCGGCGATCGCGGGATGAATTGTCGGAAAGGGGTTAAATATATAAGCCCTTCCCTGCAATTCATCCAGAAATGTGTAAAAATAAAAAATATATATATACTCACCTGGTGCCGGCAGACGGAGTTCAGCGCGGCAGGCTGCAGTTCTCCTGAACTGCTCTGAACAGCTGTGAGTAGTATTCAGCAGCCGGGGATTTAAAATCCCCGCCTGCTGAATAAGATGCCTCTGAATGGTCACAGCCTGACCAATCAGAGGCCAGCCCTCACTCACACCCATTCATGAATTCATGAATGGGTGAGTGAGTGCTGCCTCTGATTGGTTCAGCGCAGGGACCAATCAGGGGCAGCTCTCACTCACACCCATTCATGAATTCATGAATGGGTGTGAGTGAGGGCTGGCCTCTGATTGGTCAGGCTGTGACCAATCAGAGGCATCTTATTCAGCAGGCGGGGATTTTAAATCCCCGGCTGCTGAATACTACTCACAGCTGTTCAGAACAGTTCAGGAGAACTGCAGCCTGCCGCGCTGAACTCCGTCTGCGGGCACCAGGTGAGTATATATATATTTTTTATTTTTACACATTTCTGGATGAATTGCAGGGAAGGGCTTATATATTTAACCCCTTTCCGACAATTCATCCCGCGATCGCCGGCAGCCCATTGCATTCAGTGGAGTCGGCTGTATTGACGGCTCCACTGAATTCAATGGGCTAACATCGTTCTTCTCTGCCACAGCTGTTACAGCTGTGGCAGAGGAGAACGATCGTTATGCTGACAGTGCGGGGGGGGGGGGGGGGGTCTCACTCTTGCCGCTATTGTGGCTTAATAGTGGGACCTGTGAACTTGAGATGCAGCCCAACATGTAGCCCCTCGCCTGCCCTATCCGTTGCTGTGTCGTTCCCATCATTTTCTTGAATTGCCAAGATTTTCACACATGAAAACCTTAGCGAGCATCGGCGAAATACAAAAATGTTCCGGTCGCCCATTGACTTCAATGGGGTTCGTTATTCGAAACGAACACCCGAACATCGCGGGAAGTTCGTTTCGAATAACGCGAACCCGAACATTTTGGTGTTCGCTCATCTTTACTATCTATCTATCTATCTATCTATCTATCTATCTATCTATCTATCTATCTATCATCTATCTATCTATCTATCTATCTATCTATCTGTCTGTCCTAAATAGAGATGAGCGAACATGTTTTATCTTCGAGGGAAGCTCCATCAGTGGTAGATATTTATAATTTTAGGACTAGCGATGAGCGAGCACGCTCGGATAAGTCAGTTACTTGAGCGAGCCTGGCTCTTCTCGAGTAACTGCATTCTTGTCCGAGCGTGCTCGGGGGGGCAGCGGGGGATAGCAGGGGGTAGCAGGGGACAGAGTGAGAGAGATCTCTCTCTCTCCCCCTCCCCCCGCTAACCCCCGCCGCCCCCCCCAAGCATGCTCGGACAAGAATGCAGCTACTCGAGAAGAGCCAGGCTCGCTCGAGTAACTGACTTATCCGAGCGTGCTCGCTCATCTTTAGTCCTAATATTGTAAATATCTACCACTGATGGAGCTTCCCTCAAAGATAAAACATTTTGCTTACACTCCAAAAACTTAATCCAGCTCTTCGCAATTGAGCAAATATTAAAAGTTCGTACACATTTTTCAATTAGTAGTGAACACATCTCCATAACTGGAGAACTCGCAAACCAAAATAGTAATATATGCTGCTAATAACAGGAGCTCTGAGCGCTCACTGGTCTGAAAAGAAATTTATCTTTGAATATATTTCTGGATACTCTTCAATGCACTCTAGCCATAAAAATGTAATCACTCCTAAATTACATTCAAAAACGAAATATACATCAGCTCCATAGTTCATCCTAGTGGTGCAGGCGTTGGCATTTGGAGTGGTAGGAGCCGTTTTATGGTTTTCTGCAAAGGTTTACAATTTAGGCAATTTTTCATGTTAATACAGTAATATAATTCCAATATGGAAGAACATGTACACGAAATAACTGGTTGATGTAATGAATGCCCAGCTCTGATAACATTACAGAAAAATATGGCTTTATCCATTCATATTGGTAATGGAACTCCAAAAAGCATTGATTGTACCACATTGCTGGCAAAGTGCTGATGGAAGGTGGCTGGGGGAGGGACAGGGGCCTCTCGAATAGTCGCGCAATACGGTACAGAACATCTCTAGAAACTTTTTTACACAACCAACCAAGATGGTCAACACAGGGGCGGAAGTCAATTACTTGGTTTGGACACTTCGGGGTAGTCTCAATAATTTAGCAATAATAAAAGCAAGAGAATGCCAGTCTTCTCCAGCAAGAGAGGTGTAGTACTTGTGCTACAAAAAAACGGCGAAGGCAGGGCTTCTCAGGGCAATGGCTCATCTTCATATCCTGGTCACCATTATTCTCTGTCACTTGGTGCTTGGTCAGTGGCCAATTTCTGTTCTTAACTGTCTCAGACATGTTGCCCATAGCTTACTTAGGTCACAGTCCCAACTGATTTAGCTCCTTTGACTGTTGCAAAGCCACTTCTTGGTCATAGTCTTCTACCCAATACACTCTAATGCACCACTTTTCTAATGGGAAGGTGTACATAACAAGGGCATATACCAGACAATGGCTCCACCACTAGTTAACCCTCCTTGCTTTCTGCATCACACACTTGTCAGAAGTTCTCGCACTGACCTTCTGATTGCGACTACTTCAACTCCAAATGCCCATAATATTGGAGGAAAAAAACTACCCCTTAATATAGATTTGCCACAGGTCCATATGAGCAATGTGGGCACTTGCATTCTTAAGCTGGTTGAGGCTAACTATGATCAGATGCCTCACCAGTCATTGCGTCTGAGGCCATTATTCCACAGTGCCATATGGAAAAAGGCATGGTGGACTAATACGGCCTGAGAACCATTGTTCATTGCCTCCCTCATCTCAATCCACCACCCAGTCCGTACCCCCTCGCTCTGCTAATGAAACAGATTAAGCGCCCCTTTAATTAAAACCTCTCATTCCTGCATACAAGACTTCTCCAGAGCAGCACCAGTCCTCTGGAATGCGCTACTCAAATCTATCTGGTCAATCACTGATACACAAAATTTCAGGCATGCTCCAAAAACGCACCTTTTCAGGGAGGCAACAAGCACCCTCTGCAGTCATACCGATTCAGCCACTATATGGCTTAAGTCTGACCATTGTCTGTATATAGCATCCCTTACTCTCCACCTCGCCATACCGTGCAAATCTCCAGCCCTCTTACTTTCTATATCACCCCGCCATTTGTAGTATGTATGTAGTATTGGAGCAGGACCCTCACGCCTACTGTTTATATCAACTGATTACAATGAAACCGTGGTTTTCGTATCTTTGTTTTTTGTACCTGTTCTCCCCTGTTTTGTAAGCGCTGCGGAATATGTTGGTGCTACATAAATAAAGATTTTTATTACTTTACAACACAATATTGCTCCCTGTCATATAACATTGTATGAGGTGGGATAATTAAGTTAAAAACAGGAAGCCATTTTCTCCAACAGGCACTTCTATAACAAACTAGACATAGTACAGCATAATGTAAAAAAACGAACACCATTGTGTATTCCTTGAGAGGCTCCTCTACTCTTTACAAAGCTATCAAGCCACCTCAAAAATTCTCCAAGTGGCTCCAAATATGTAAAAGTGCCAAACAGTCATATAGTTACCAGTTAAATTTCCACATAGTTTCCATGCCACCAATTCCACGGTTTGTGCCATGTCACCACAATAGTGGTGTGCCATCCATACTCATGTTACCCCTGCCGCCAGTATCTGCCTCAGGGACTGTTCACACCAATTTCAGAAGATCCCTTTGGAACCTCTATTATTGAATTCCAATGAAAAACAGAACAAAATAGAACATCATGCTTTGCTATTTTATTCTGTAAAATGATGGAAACCCGTCCGGAAACTGAACTTGCCCCATTGTAGTCAATAGGAATCATTTGGCGCCATTTGGTTGCATCATACGATGGTTCCATTTTGGTGCAGGTTGCCGTTTTCCTGTTCTATAATGGAGCAGGAAAATGATAACAAAAAATTGCCAATGTGAAGACAGCTGTAGTCATGTGTTGTGTGCAAGACACTATCATGGCCGAGGATGTAAAGAAAACATAACAGGGTCACACCACCAGCAACAGAGGAACGGCAAGGAATTTCAACGGCAAGTATATTACTATTTATTTACTTTTTGAACCAGTTGGAGTTTATTTTTTAGGGTTTTGAAACTCTTGTAAAACCTAAATAATTGTTCAAGTTTTGAACTTATTCCCTATTCACAAGATAGCAGATAAGTGCCCAATTGATGGGGGCCTAGCTACTGAGACCCCCTACTGGAGGTACCGTGTTCCCCCCATATGAATGGAGCCTGCATGCTCTATATGTATGCAGGGGATTTGGTGCTCAGTAACAGAAAAAAATGGCTTTCCAAGGGGAACGTTCACTTCAAGGTACCCTATGAGTCCAACTCTTTGCATTGGTGGGATATTTCCCATATTCAGCATTGTACCATATTTTTCGCTCTGGACGATAAGACGCACCCACGCTTTAGAGGCAGAAAATAGGGAAAAAATATTTTGAACTCACCCAGGGACAATGCAGGGAAAAGTACCGGGTGACAGAGCAGAAGGAGCAGCAGAGCTCCGTGACAGCGGCACTTGTGTACGGGCCGAGGAAGCTGATTGGTGGAGGCAGGGGAGCAGCAGCAGCAGTTCCCGCCGGCACTCACCACCAATCAGCAGTATGTAAGGGGTGGCAATGCCGAGTGAGCGAACTAGTAAATTATTGCGCGTTTGTTCGCACGATAACGAGTTTGTATGTGCAACCGCGATTTAATACGCACGATCATACGTTAAACTCCCAATTGCGCCGGCAATCTTGAATTTCGGTACGTTCGCTCTATAAGATGCACTGACTCCCCCCCCCCCCCCCACTTTATGCGGAAGAAAAGCGCTTCTCATAGAGCAAAAAATACGGTATTTTACCCGCGATTCCATCCAGTGCAATGTTTTCTCAAGTGCCTCATTTAATCTACATTTCAAGAAGTCTACTAGACAAAGCTGCGAACGTTACTTACAGACTGGCATATTATGGGATAGCCTGTTCGATTGATTCCTCCAGCAAACACAGCAAAAGTGAGCGCAGTGTGGAAACAGAAATTAAGTAGCATATGCCATCCTTTTCTGCTGATTCGGATAGTGCTGTAGATGAAAACAGAGACAGATTAAGTGTGGGCACGTAATATAAAAGCAGACTTAATTATAAAAATAGTTTACGCTTTGTTTGGATATAGAGAGATGACAAGCTGTGCTCATATTTCATAAAGCAATGAGAGATTTAACCGGTTATTCCCTTTACAAAGCGCATATCTAACAAATCTACAATACACGGTTCACATGAGCAACGCCAAGCTGTAAATCTTACTAGCTTGGCATAGAATACCAACGTGTCTTTTGGATCCACTATTTTCATGGACCTAGTTTTAAAGGTGAACACACCATAAACTGGTACGATCCCCATAGAACATCCTAAGTACTGGCATAGACCCTGGTTAAAAACAGGCATACAGATGTGTCATCCCTTAACTTCTCTTGGTTCGATATATCACAAGACATGTAGACTCTCATACTTAAAAAATGTCTATCTGTGAGGCATACCTCAGACGGATACCATCTGTTGGCCAACCCTAACCCATAAACATAAGTCACCAGTGTATAGGGAGAGACCTGTTTATCGAACTGGGCATGGAGAGTTAGATGGGGAGCCTTCACGATGACTCTTCCACCCGTTTCCGGCCACTTTTTAAGTTGTTATCTCTTAAATGCAGCAGTGTTTCATAGTACAACCTAGCTCTTTCTCTAATGAGAAAACCGTTGGGATTTTGTGCTGCCCGTAATTCGAGAAGCATGAATTTCATGGTAGGTTCCTTCTAATATGTTAGCAGCCCATTGGTCAGGTCATGGTAAAATATGAATGTGGGTATTAAAAGTGGACATGGTTTATTTCGTGCACTGTGGTTGTTGTGTCAGTCACAACTGTCTTTAGGAGGTACATCCCTGCTAGTCTAGAGTAGTAAAACGGGTTAATGGTCACATTCTTGGTGGCCTACAGAAGTGAAGGAATTCATCTCAACACACCAGGTAGTCTAGAGTAGTAAATGGGTCAAAGGGGTTGTACCACAATTAACTATGCAATGGAAGCCTGATTGGTGGGGTCTCACCGCTGAGATCCTCAGCAATCCTGAGAACAGGGGTCCCATTTCCCTTCTTCTCATGACTACGGGCTTGTTGTACTCACATACAATGATGTTGAATGGAGCAATGGTTGCACATCGTGCCATTCATTTTAGTAAGACGGAAATAGCCAACTACAAGCACTTGGCTATCTCTGGCAGTCTCATTGAAGAGGAATGGAACAGCATTGCACATGTGCGGCTGTCCTTCCAGTCAATCTCTTCCACACTGTGTGGGCAGGGTGGGAGGTGCAGTGAGCCCACAGTGCGGAGAAGAAGGGGAAAGGGGGGGAAATGGGACCATCATTCTTGGGATCAGTGAGGATTTCAGTGATGAGGCCACCACAGATTAGACTTTTTATCATCTATCCAAACTACAGGCATCATGTTATAGGAGAAGCTGAGCAAATGAATATATAGTTTTATTTAAAATATTTCCATAACTTGTATTTTATTCATTTAAACTTCTGCACATTTTTGGCTTAGGAGTCCAATGGGCGGTCCTATCAATGATTGACAGTCTTCGCTGTATGTACAGTCATACACAGATACCTGTCAATCACTGATAGGACCGCCATTGGACTGTTCAGCTCAGAATGTGCAGAAGTTAAATGAATAAACTTTAAACGGACTCTTTCCCCATAAAACTATATATATCAGTCTGCTCAGCTCTTCTATAACATCATGTAGTTTGGCCAGCATATTCGAGCAGACAGACATCCTATAATTTACATATCCCTGATAGTCTAGAATAGTGAAGGGGTTAATATGCACACCCCTACTGGTAGATGGATTAATGATTATATCCTTGGTCTGTAGCAATAAAGGGATTGCTTTAGACATTTTCAATGTTCTACAATCATCAAGGGGGTTAATGGCCAGAACCCTGGTGCCCTAGTGTACTGAAGTGTTTAATGCCAACTTCGAGGGAACCTGCACTTGGGAGATTTAACAGTTGCACCTGATATTCTCGTGGATTATCTCATATCGGATAGCACTCAGACATTCCGTTCATGTGTTGCCCGATGTACTAAACATGGCACATATAGATGAGCGAGCACGCTCGGTTAAGGCTGATACTCGAGCGAGCATTGGTCTTCTCGAGTAACTGCATACTCGTCCGAGCAAATGCGCTGCCCCCCCGCCCCCCATTTGCTCGGACAAGTATGCAGTTACTCGAGAAGACCAATGCTCACTCAAGTATCAGCCTTAACCGAGCATTTGAGTAAAAAAAGCCCATGAGCATACACCCACCCATTCAAATGAATGGGTGGCATTTCTGCTTGATTTTCAGATAGATTTTTTGGTCCGTAAATTGGATATAAATATCATCCACGTGGATGTAACCTCGTGGTGATCACCAAGTCTTCTACACTTCTATAGGAGTAATCGAGGTTGATAGGTACATCCCTGGTGATCTAGGGTGGTTAAACTGCATGTTGGTTGGTATTCACTTCTTGGAAAAATAGCTTCAGCAAAAAAAGACAGGACATAAAAAATTGGTTTTAAGCTTAAATATGTAGGAAATGCAAATATGTCCTCAAGTACAGGATATTAGTAATGCTTCCGCTACAGCACTGGGGATCATCTGTATTAAAACTTTAACAATAAGCCAATTTGTGATTTTTTTCATGCCGTCAGCAAACTACCAGTAAGCGTGAAATCGTAAACGTTTCTTTCACGGCATCAACCAAACCTAATACACTTCTACAGTTATATTACACACTATTTATATGCCCACCAAAAAAAGCAAATTACTACTTTTTTGTATGACTCATACACTGACAATCCACTCTGTGCTATTGTCAAGTCTATACAGAGAACATAATTTGAAGAACCGGCTATTACCAGAACACATTCTGTATCAAAGAGACATTTCTAACATCCTATGGGGAATAGGACTATCTGTTTGTCTTCTGGTCTCTTCAAAAAGAACAGCGCCCCCCTCAGGTTATCAGGCTCACATGCAACTGCTACCTGTACACGCCTTGGGTTACTTTCATATTGCATTTTTGGGATCTGTTTGACATATGCGCTGGAAATACCCACACAGCATAAGTCAAATAGATCCATAGTTCCACATTCACCAGACGAAGGCCCTTTTGGATTCCGGTTGGCTACTATACGTTGAGAATACCATTTTTTCCTGAATGGGGTAGTATAGTAGACTATGCTATTTCATCCAGAGGCTTACTATAAAAAATAGATATCTGTTAGGCTCTTTTCAGCCATCCAGGCTATAATGGTATTCAATTAACGGATACGTCATGAAAAGCTATTGAAAAGCTCATGATGTATCTTTTCAATAGATGCCTATGAGGAATTACATATATTGTTATCTGACACCCATAGACCATTTAAGACTCTTTTTAGACTATGTTTTGACAATCCAGTACTGATTCCATCCTGCATGCAGAAATCTTCATGGGGACGGAAAGCAAGACAGAATTGGGATGGAACCACAGTGGTAAATATAACAGATGGAGAGTTTTTGGTCCTTGTTGCACACAGTTTCCATCCTAATCAGTCTTTTAAACTGGATAGGAAAGCTATAACAAATTTAGAATGAAATCTCATCCACTTGACTTGTACCATAATACAACGCATATTTTCCACATGCAAATCTGTAGTGGAAATGAGTGTATCCACCTCACATGAATAAATCTGTCATGTCCTGTATGACTAGTTAACATGATCGAAAGTGACTACTTACGTTCAAAAGACAGCAGGTGTAAAAAGTCTTTTTGGACTAACGAGTAATTCTACAACTAGTTATAACAAAGTACTGGGAACTACATAGACATATATGGTAGAACCGCCCAAACTGTATCGGTCCCTCAAGCGGAGCACTCACCCTGAAAAGGGTGACCCTGCCGTGGAAGAGAGACTGGGATCAGTTTAAGACACACTGGCGACTAATGACCGTAACAGCAATGCTAAGAGACTAAATTCAAACACAATACTAAACTGACAGAAACTCTGCTACTAAGTACTGGAGGGACTAAAAAACACAGAGAATACCCTAGCACCACCATAGGCCAGCACACACACACAGTATAACCGGCACGATTAGGACTAAGGGGTGGGCTTATATATTTTATAACGATACCTGATTGGCTGACTGGGTTAAATGACAACCCAACCAGTAGAGATGAGCGAACGTGCTCGGCCCCGCCCCTTTTTCGCCCGAATACCGCGATTTTCGAGTACTTCACTACTCGGGTGAAAAGTACTCGGGTGCGTCGGGGGGCGGGGAGAGGCGTGGCGGCGTAGGGGGTAGCAGCGGGGAACAGGGGGGAGCCCTCTCTCTCTCCCTCTCCCCCCCACTCCCCGCTGCAACCCCCCGCGCCGCCACGGCGACCCCCGAATTTTTTCGCCCGAGTACGGAAGTACTCGAAAATCGCGGTATTCAGGCGAAAAAGGGGCGGGACCGAGCACGTTCGCTCATCTCTACCAACCAGCCAATCAGCGTTGGCATCAGAGGCAGATGTTACTCCCTCAGTGTCCAGCGCACAAAGACACAGTGCATGTGCCACCCGACATGGCCAGGGTGCCTTGCTGACATCATCCAGACCCGACAGGAAACCTGGAAGTCACTACATTATCAGCACTATCACTATGCCCTGTCATCTGTCACTCAAAGGGTATAACAGATACCATTTTTTTAAGAGGATGATATTATATCCTTCGGGTAACAGTTGCCTATCCATCCAAGACTCCGTCAGACGTAGACTCTTCCCGGAACATAAGTTTAACAGAAGTCATTAACGCAGTGTTAAGGAGGGTTATAGATATGTTTCTGTCTATGAGTTAGATATACACATAATGGGTTTTATGCAGTGTTAAAGGGCAGCATTAAATTCAGATCTCTTGATAGTTTAGATAATGTACAACATTTGGAAATAATGCCATTCGCTGAGGAGCCGCTGATGTCTGGCAGACAGCTTGACATCAGGATGAACATTCCAGTAAACCCGAATTTCTGTAACCTATAAAGGCCAAATCACATTCTCATCTGAGGCGAGCATTTTCTCAATTTTTCATTTGATTTAAACATTTTACTGATCTGCAGAAGCCGGGTGATTATGATTATTTTCCATTTCTCCCAGCTAAAGCACTTCTCTCCAGTCCTTATCATACCTACTTTACCTAGTGATTTAAGGATTTTAAATTGTTGGATTTCTGTAACACTATTGTATGTGATAAACATATTGGAATGAGGTTTTTAAGCAGTTCCTCTAAGGGGCTGCACTTTTCTGCTAGAGTCGGCATAAAAACTCTTACTTTTATAAAGTTCAAGGAAAATATAGACACCGTTGGGTCCAGAAGTAACTACACACTGACACAATATTCATCATTTACTCTCTGCACACCACACCAATGGATTTGCAACAAGACTATCAATATGTAATTAAAACAAAGACTTTAATCTTTAATTCAAGGGGTTTAAGAAAAAAATTTGCATTAACACTTTATGAATTACAGCCATTGTTTTCTACAAAATCCTTCCATTTTCACTGGCTCTGGTTTAGGACACAAGAATTTAACAGCAACTGGTTTTCTTGCACACACTTGATAGTTACACTCCTGGTGCACAGAGGACGGTCATGCTTAATGGTTCTGCACATTACAGGGTGGAAAAAGACTGGTGATTCCTTCCCCTGGTCAGACCTGCTAGGAAGTGATGCTGGAGATTGGTAGATAATAATACTTGAGGCAAGTCAGGGTTATTTGAGGTATTAGGAATAGAGATGAGCGAGCATACTCGCTAAGGGCGATTGCTCGAGCGAGCATTGCCCTTAGCAAGTACCTGCCCGCTCAAGAGAAAAGGTTCGGGTGCCGGCGTGGGGGAGCGGTGAGTTGCGGCAGTCAGCAGGGGGGAGTGGGGGGTTGGGGGAGAGAGGGAGAGAGAGATCTCCCCTCCGTTCCTCCCCGCTCTCCCCCGCAGCTCCCTGCCTGCCGCCGGCACTTGAACCTTTTCTCTCGAGCGGGCAGGTACTCGCTAAGGGCAATGCTCGCTCGAGCAATTGCCCTTAGCGAGTATGCTCGCTCATCACGAATTAGGAACCTTTTAAATAGTACAGAATTAGAATGCGTAGACATTTCTGTCAACAATGTTATCCCTATGGGGCTTGAACTTAGCACCTGTTAAAAGCAGTGCATTTTTACGTCTAGACCGAAGGACTCAATTCCGCAGTGGAAAATGATGTCTTGAGGAATTGTTGTTGCGAATTACTAACATACAGGAGATGTAATTTCAAAATTAATCACTTAGTGACCAAACCTTTTTGATTTTTTGTCCATTTTTGTTTTTTTCTCCCCTCTTTTGAAAAAGCCGCAACTCCTTTATTTGTCCATCAACGTAGCTGTATGAGGGCCTGTTTTTTTGTGGGACAAGTTGTATTTTTAATAGTACTATTTAATGCACCATATAATGTACTAAAAAATGTAAAAAAATTCTAAGTGGCGAAAAATGGAAAAAAAATAAAATTCCGCCATCTTTCGGTGCGCCTTGTTTCTACAAAAACTGAAATAAAAATTATATGATGACTTTATTCTATGGGACAGAATGATTACTACGATACAAAAATTATATAGCTTTTTTTTTTTGCGGTACTACTTGTATTTTTTTTCCGAGATATAATTTTTTTTTTTCAATTATTTTCTGCCGCCATCTTCTGAGCGCTATCATTTTTTAATTTTTCCGTTGATGTAGTTGCGCAAGGATTTATTTTTTGCAAGTTGTCCTGTAGTTTGCGTTGGTACCATTTTGGAATGCATATGAGTTTTTGATCGCTTTTTATTGCATTCATACTTGGAGATGGAGTGAGCAAAAAAAGCGCATTTCCAGCGTTCTTTTTTTTTTTTCTGACGACATTCACTGTGCGGGGTAAGTAATGCGTTAATTTGATATATCGGATTTTTACGTACGAGGCGATACCAAATATTTAGATTATTATATTAGAAATATGGCAAAAGGTTTTTTTTCTTACTTTTTTTTATTAATTAGTAAAACTTTATTGATTTTATTTTTACCTTTTTTTAGAATGCGATGCGTTGATCACTTCTGCAGTATGATGTAAAGCCATAGCATTACATCATACTGCAATCTGACAGGCAGTCTATCAAGCCACCCCATGGGGATGGCTAGATAGACATTCTGCCATGACAGTCCTGGGGCCTTTCAGAAGGCCCCCGGCTGCCATGACACCTGCTCGGCTCCCTGCCATTTCAATGCGAGGGAGCCGTACGGGACCGCTGAACATTGGCCAGGGGATTTAAATACCGCTGTCAGAATTGACAGCGAAATTTAAAGGGTTTACAGCTCCGATGAGCCACGCAACTCATCGGAGCTGTTGCCTGTGAGTGTCAGCTCTAATAAACAGCCAGCACCCATGGTATATGGAGGGAGATAGTCGCGCGATTTCCCTCCATACATGTCCTACAACGGCAGGACGCAAAAACACTATAGGGTGGTCACTAAAGGGTTAAGGTCTGCCGAATAAAACACAGGAACTTTTTCAAGACAAACTGCAGAATACATTACACAATTAAAAACGCAACACAATCCACACTAATTGAGAAAATCGGCACCTGCCCTGCGTCCGGCGGACAATCCTGTCCTGTGTGAAAGGTCCCTGAAGGAAACTATTGCAAAGTCAGTTGAATTTTTTTGCTCAATAAGAGCTTTTACCCACTAGCGTTTTTTTTTAAGGATATCGCTGCGTTTTTTTCAATGAGACTTTCTAATGTTAAATTCGCATTGCACAAAACAAAAATCGAAAGTTTGTGCATTTGCAATTTTTGTGCGATGCGATTTTAACATTAGAAAGTCCTATTGAAAAAAAACGCAGGGATATCGCAGAGTTACGAAAAAGCCGCTCGTGGGTAAAAGCCCTCTTCGCATTTTGCAGTATCTTCGTATTCTCTTGGAATGCAAACTGAATATTGAAATGTCCACAGATGTTAATCTGACACAGAGGGTCCCCACTGTGCCCATGAAAAAAAACTGCTTAATTACATACTGTATATCCTACATAAAGATGATAAATACAGTATATTAAATACCCCCCCAGGCAATGAGAAATGATTAGGTCGTGGATATTTTATTTTTTAAATTGTGTTTTTCAACAGAAAAAGGATTTTTTTTTTAAAGTCACACAATAGCCCTTTTAGATGGAACGATTATCGGTAAAAAAAACTTGGTCAAACAAGGGCGAAACTATATTACGTGTTATAGTCACCCTTCAGAAGGGTCGGTGATCCGGGGATTATTCTGATGGTCAGATTGGAGTCAGGAAGGAATGGGGAAAGTTTGCTTCTACCTCATTCTTTATTTTTCTCTTCCTCAGGATCACCATGGGGGGTAGGGGGGGGGGGGGTCATAGGCTGAACCAGATGGATGGATGTCTTTTTTTGGGCCTTACATACTATGTTACTATAATCCTTCAGTCTAAGCGCAAGCCGACGGCTGAACCACAAGTGATAATCATTCACTTTTCGATCACCATTAATTTTATGCAGCCATAAAAATCAGTCGTTGACTGGTTCGATTCTGCAACAAATGTAATGTGAATAAGCCAATGATGTATCCGTCCGTCAGTACAGGCTGTATAAGTGAACTCATGTGGTGGGAACGGACCCTTACATGTTTCACTACGTTGCACCGTGACTTGACTGTTTATATATTTGCACTTCAATGGAATCTGTCTGCACTCCACTCCCTGCGCCTTCCCATTACTAAGTGGCATCCATGATTTGTACATTCGTATCCTTTTTATTATAGACTGTTGTGTGTTGTTTCTGATCTCTCAGTATTTTTTCTGTGAGTCTCTGAAGTGTCTTTTTGGTTTGAAATGTTTTTATATTTGCTGTTGTTTTGCCTTGTCTTGAATAAAATGCGATATGGCTTTGATTTTTGGGACTGCAGGTATTATGCATCACTCTTCTCTTCTGTACCTGTAGTCTTGGCTTTGATGCATACGCAGCACTCTTCCTTTGATACTAATGGCTGTGCCAGCTTTTCTCTTTGCTTGCAGAACAAAAAAGAGACAGAGGCTCTTAATACCATTTTTGGTACCTTGAGGGCTTGCCCCTTACCACTAGGCCCTTTGTATCACTTTGGCCTCCACTGATGTCATCTTCTGACATCAGTTAAATGCAAGATCCCTTTAGTTGTGCCAGGGAAAGACTCATCAAAGAGTTTTTAACCCCTTAGCAACATCCTCCATACACGTAGACCTGGGTGCAACAGTTGTGATAGGAGGTATCTAACAAATATCTATCAGCTCTTACAAAAGGCATTTAAATTACGGTACTCTTAAACTATTCCCCTGCAATGGGATTTTGGGGTTTTGTTTGTGTTTCATGGCAGCTTGGGGCCTTATGAAGTCCCCCAGAGCTGCCACATATTTCTACCTATTAAACTGTGCCTGGGGCATGGCTTAATAGAATGCCTGCAAAATACGATATACTGCAATACAGAACTTCAAACAATCACAGGTCAAGTTCTCTGCAGGGACTATGAAAAAAAGACGCTAAAAATAAGAGAAATAAAGTTTTATATTTATCTAAAAAATAAAAATGTTAAAAATAAAAAAAAAACCTTTTCCCATTTCTAAAATAAAAAAAGAATACAAAAAACATATAACATTTAGTCACATATACCCCAAAATAGGAGCAATGGAAACTATAGGGCGTTCCACGAAAAATAATCCTTCATGCAATACCATGGACAAAAAAAATAAAAAATTTATGGCAAGATATTTTTTTTTTCAGGGCTCAGTCAGACGAGCAGATTTTTCCTGCATGTATAGGTGCGGGAAACAATTCACAAAATGCATGTATAAAAATCGCATGACTGAAGCGTCAGATGCGTTTTTAAATTCGCAAATAAAGTGCGGTCCCATTACTATCCCCAGCTGCAGCTATTAGACCTGCAGCAGGGGATTGCTTGGATGTGAAACTCCTGGATGTCATCCTCAGCATGGATCCTTCACATGATCTCATAGGAGAAGTGGCTTGATAAAGGCCAATTGTAGGCCGAAACGTTGCCTAATTTTTAACCTATGGAGCAATAAAGATTATTATGCTAAAATCGAAAACCGTTCTCGCACCATTCTATGCTGCCATATCTTGAAGAATGTGAAACTCCTGGATGCTGTCATATCCAGGGGCTTCACCTTGTCGTCAAAGGGGTCGGCGGCAGCAGCGCCAGCCCCATTAAAAACATAGGGAGTGCATCTCGCTCCCCTGTCACAGCTGTGACAGCTGTGAAAACAAAATGGTAAAGCAGCACGAAGGCATCCGATTCCTTACTTTTCAGGCAGTTTTCATATTAAAATCCCAAGCCTTATTGACTCCAATACATAAGCAATGTTTTGGCCATGCTTCCCTGGTCTTTCTCAAGCTTATACAGGACATACAGATACACAACATATATAGCAACCAACCACCAATGTACACAATATAGCTTCCATAAGCAAAGCTTGGAGTATTCGGTGCTGTTGACAACCTCTGTAATGCATAGCTGTGACAGCTGTGGTAGAGGACCGCAATGCTATCCCATTGCTTTCAATGGGGACGGCACTGCTGCCGCCCCATTGCAAGCAATGGGATGAAGGCAATCCCCGCAGCAATGATTTTTGTGGGTGGGGGGCCTGAAATATAAGCCTTACCCCGAAAATCATCCATAGCTGTTAAAAAAAAAGAAACAAAAATGTAACTCAACTAGAAGTGCTGTCTGGCTCTTCTCCCCCTTCCCGGCTGTCTTCTTCTATATTTCTGGTGGCCAGGGATTGAAAAATCCTTGCATCCAGAAAGCGCTGCCTCTGATTGGCTGAGCACTGTGACTAATCAGAGGCAGTGCTCAGCTGTCATTCAATGAATGGTTGAGCGCTGCCTCTGACTGGTCACAGTGCTCAGTCAATCAGAGGCAGCACTTTCTGGAGGCAGGGATTTTTCAATCCCCGGCCACCAGAATACACAGAAGACTGCGGGGGACAGGGAGAAGCAACGAAGAGCGCTTCTAGGTGAGTAACATTTTTTTTCTAACAGCTAGGGATGATTTTTGGGGTAAGGCTTCTATTTCATGCCCCCCCTACCCCCGAAAATCATTGCCTTCATCCTATTGCTTTCAATGGGGCAGCAGCAGCGCGGTCCTCTGCCGCAGCTATGACACCTGTGACAACTGTGGTAGAGGATTCCTTCATCCCTGCGGTCCCCATGGGGATGAAGGAATCCTCTGCCATAGCTGTCACAGCTGTCATAGCATGATGTACTCCCTATGTTTTCAATGGTGCCGACACTGCTGTCACCGGCCCCATTGACAACAAGGTAAAGCCCCTGGATGTGACAACATCCAGCAGTTTCACATCCAAAGAATCCCCTTCTGCAGCTATCACAGCCTCAGCAGGGGATAGCGATCCTCTTCCATTGTTTTCAATGGGGCCGCACTAAATGTGCGAATTTGAGGATTGTGTGCGACTTGCGAAACGCTGTCCTATCTTTTGCAGGTGGGAATTTTATTGGCATCTAAAAAACGGACGTGTGACCGCTTTCATTGGAAACCATTGGTTCTAATAGATGTGAATCGAAAACGCAACTATACATATGTTTCAAATTCGCTAGTCCGACTGAGCCCTTAGGGCTTAGTCACACGGGCGCATTGGAACCCATACACGGGCGCCGATGCTCCCGTGTGACTGAGCCCTTACTGCAGAAAGAAGACGGCTGTACTTCAGACGGACGACTCCCCGCAGCGCTGAAGAAAGAACACATGACCGGCAATGAAGCCGATCACATGTTCTTTCTCTCGGCACTGCAGAGCGACGTCCGTCCTGAAGTGCGTCCGTCTTCTTCCTGCAGTAACATGGGCGCCAGTGTAAATAAGCCCTTCAAGTAGCACAGGTAAAAAAACTATTTAAATTTGTTATTAATCACATAGACCCACAGAAAAAAGTCAACATGTAATGTTTACTGCACCATGTATGCAGCAAAAACAGCCCCCCCCCCCAAAAAAAAAATACCACAACTGTGTTTTTTTTTATTTCATCCACTTAGAATTTGTTTTATATTTTTCATTACATATAGATCTTTGAAAAACCTATTCAACAAAAACAAGCCCTCTGTTGGCTATATCGACAGAAAAATTTTAAAAAGTTGTGACTTTTTGAAAGTGGGAAGAAAAAAGACAAACATGAAAAAGAAATAATACCGTAGCCGTATCCCCAAGGCGCGATGAATGAATTATGAGTGGAGAGTGGAGCCACCTCTGAGTTACGCTATGGAGCCGTATCATTTCTAGGTATCCCTCTGAATGCGACTATTATGTGATCCTCTTACAAGGCTCACCAGTCTAAGCAATAAGCTAAGCTTCAATCTCCTTCCATTCCTGACAAATATTTCTGTGCTGCCAGAAAATTCTGATCTATTTCAAATTAATGGTGCGCTATGTGACAGCACAATACATCATATTGTAAAATGATACTATATCTAAATGAAACATAGTACTTCGCTTTATATAATGGTCTGCTGCCATGAAAAAAAATAAAAAAAATCTGGATAATTTTGTTTTTAGGGGCAATCAGGCGACATGCATATTCTAATGTAGTCAAATCTTATAAGTCAGGCTGTCTGATTTTAAATCAGCGCCGAAGAAAACAAGCCGTTAATCAAACTGCAAATCACACTTTAATAGACGAACCAGCTACTTTAAAGACTTGCTTTTCAGGACAGATTGTGTTCATCATCATGTCTAGAGTTTTAATTTCTTTCTTGCAATTTGCATTCAGCCCAAACCATCTTTTGCCGATTTAGTCATTTTTTCCCTACTTTTCTCTTGCTTCACACGATGGCTCGGAAATTCCTCTTAGGTAAATCTGCTCCTAGCATTCGTGGCATTACTGCACTACACAGTCGTTACAGTGGAAGATCCCAGCTTCTAGGGTCCATCAATCCTGGTTGACTTTTCCATTGTCAATCACACAAGACTCAAACATTCAGTTGATAATTACTACAGTCGTGATATTTAAGAGTATTTCATCCATTCTTACTAGAGATGAGCGAACGTACTCGTCCGAGCTTGATGCTCGGGCGAATATTAGGGTGTTCGGGATGTTCGTTATTCGTAACGAGTACCACGCGGTGTTCGGATGTTCGGGTTACTTTAACTTTCTTCCCTGAGAAATCTTTTCTATATGCGCTCAATGGGGCCGGCGGCAGCAGCGCCAACCCCATTGAGAACATATAGAAGACAAATCCTTCTTCTCTGCCACAGCTGTAACAGCTGTGACAGAGAAGAACGATGTTTGCCCATTGAATTCAATGGAACCGGCAATACAGCCGACTCCACTGAATGCAATGGGCTGCCGGCGATCGCGGGATGAATTGTCGGAAAGGGGTTAAATATATAAGCCCTTCCCTGCAATTCATCCAGAAATGTGTAAAAATAAAAAATATATATATACTCACCTGGTGCCGGCAGACGGAGTTCAGCGCGGCAGGCTGCAGTTCTCCTGAACTGCTCTGAACAGCTGTGAGTAGTATTCAGCAGCCGGGGATTTAAAATCCCCGCCTGCTGAATAAGATGCCTCTGAATGGTCACAGCCTGGCCAATCAGAGGCCAGCCCTCACTCACACCCATTCATGAATTCATGAATGGGTGAGTGAGGGCTGCCTCTGATTGGCTCCGCTATTGTGGCTTAATAGTGGGACCTGTGAACTTGAGATGCAGCCCAACATGTAGCCCCTCGCCTGCCCTATCCGTTGCTGTGTCGTTCCCATCATTTTCTTGAATTGCCAAGATTTTCACACATGAAAACCTTAGCGAGCATCGGCGAAATACAAAAATGTTCCGGTCGCCCATTGACTTCAATGGGGTTCGTTATTCGAAACGAACACCCGAACATCGCGGGAAGTTCGTTTCGAATAACGCGAACCCGAACATTTTGGTGTTCGCTCATCTTTAATTCTTACTGGTCCATTCAATTTATATTTCAACGAAGAGAATGTAACAGAGAGGTTGACTATCTCTATCTGACCTTGGCATCGTTGGGGTTGCCTTTATGGCTTGGGTACTATTTCCAACTGCTATGCAAATGCTGATTTCTTCTACAGCCCTACATCAAATGAAAGGAGGGCTGGTGTCAAAAGTATCTTCATTCCATACAGACAAGTGGTCAGAACCCCTTGGGCTCCCTTCTACTGTACACCTCCATTTGGGGAACCATTATGCACTTTTCATGGACAAGAGGTGATAATGTAGAGGGGTTGTTGTAGGTGGGTCGTAATGTTCTGTTTAAGATGATGCACCTTACATATAATGTAATACATTAAATTGAAGTGTTTTATGTTACCTTTAAGCGGCGTATAGACCAAGTTACATTGGGGTGGTACACAAGAAGTCACGTAGGAGGTCAGGAACGCAGATATAAGAAACAGAAAGTGTTAGGAGCACAAGCCTATGACACAGATTTTGTGCAAGAGGTAGTTCTGCCACAATAAGGGGTCAGAAGCTAGTAATTCTATAAGGGGCACAGAGAGAGGACTAGTCATCTCCCAGGACCTGGGTGACTAGGATTGAACCTGTGTACTGCTCTAACTGTGACTGGCTAATGCTGTCCCGTGACGGTTGAAATAAATGTTCAAATGATGTAGTACCCTCGTAATGTGATTTCATGCCAGGCCAGATAAGCTTCCTGTGACCAGGCACACTACCAGAGACATGCTTCTCAACCCTACCAACCATGGGGAAAACCAGAAGAGGAGGTAGGGTGTTAGACCTTCCACTCAACAAAGCAGATGATGGGAAGCCTGGAGGCTGCCTTAGAGGAGCCCACCATGCTGGTGGACCTTACCCCAACCCATTCCAGATTGGGAACCTTTTCCACTCTGCCTGCCCTGGTGGTCCACAATAGCATGACCCTTCTCCATCTCTATTTCCCTTGGCCTATGGATTTTAAACTCAGGCCCTTATGTCTGAGGGGGCCCAAACGTGTGTATGCCACATTAGATGTAAATAATATTATAAATCGCAGATGGTAAGTATGGACTCTGTTTCAGATTTTGATTTGGAACCCAAGAGCTTCTAGTTAAACTGCTGGGGCTTGTTGAGTCTTAATTGTGCCAGGTATTTTTTGGCACTTACATATTGGCTGCAACACAAATGAACTGTACTTTCCAATGTCACATTTACACTCTTTTAATGTGGAAGGGCTTCTCTTACCACTAATGGGTACTGCTACCCTGTTATGTCATTGATGTCATCCTCCTCATTGCCCTTCTCTTCCTGTAATTAGTCATGCCTTTCTTTTTTTATAGAAGGACGATCCGCACTTAGGGTATGGTCTATACTTAGTATTCATTCACATTTGTGTATTTCTCACACATTTTTTGGTCGCATGAAAAAATACGCAGCATGTCCTATTTTGGTGCGTATTATGCACCAAAATAGGCCATAGAAGTGAGTGGCCTAGTGCAAATATGGAGTAAATATGCATGAAACAAGCGCATTCACTACATATTTGCACATCAAAACAATGGGCCCTTCTGCAGATTTTTTTGCACACATAGATACACTTAATTTTTACACATGCAAAAAAACTGCAGAAGGGCCAAAATATGCAGGGAATACAGAGAATAGGAGTTTTTTGGCATATTCATGGACCGAAATATGCTCATTTCCGTGTGAATGAGCCCTTGTGCTACACAGTGTTATAGCCAATGCAAAGATGTACTGGAGGAAGGCCCAACACGGATCGGTACCTGAATGTCCTGTAGACATCGGTGGATGACTTCCTGGATGATCTGTCCCTGTGATAACAGAAGGAGGCCACTTCAAGCACACTTTCCCATAGGCCGTACTACCAGTACTTACATTCCCTTACTTCAGTCATTGCAGCGGTCCCACGGAACTCAGAGAGACACATAAAGTGAATTACTGCTTCTCACATGCTACTCTTCAACTTTGAAATTGGGTATTCCTCTCTATCTATTATGGAGGCCAGAACACCAAATTTAAATCCATGTCCCGGGTCCCCTAAAGACTTGTTCACCATACCATCATGTAGTGCATCCATGCCTTCCTATTCATTTACACTATTGCTATTTCAATATAGGACACTTGTATTGAGAAGTAGCACCGGATCCATCTTGTTGACTATACCCTCTATAGGGGAAATTGTGCCAAGGGACGACTACTGGTCATTGGGTGATTGATATCAGGCAAATGTGGATGATTTTTTTAACTGGACCCCTTACAGCAGTATCACCTGTATTGTCCTGATCATGGCATGAATGGCACCCTTTAAAGAGCACTCAGTCAATGGACCACCAAGGCTTTCACTGAACATCTGCAGCCGTCCTGATCTGAAATCTATCCTAGAAATGACCTCTGACACTATTAACCCTTTCCAATCCAATTTGTATCCTGGTTTTCCTAGGGGGCTTACTCTTTTTCTGCTGTTATACAACAGCGCTATATGCTGGCTAAAGCCAGTACTGCATGAGGTGACACGTTGGATAGGCTCCGACAGCAGAGAGGCTGGCAATATACAGTAAGAGAACCCTGACGGGCGTCTTCCAACATCGGAGCTGTACAGCCTTAAATCATAATGTCTTTAGACATCAGACAGTGGATTGGAAAGGGTTAATTCCCAATATGGTCTGCTTTCAAAATGTGCATGAAAGATAACTGATGGAAGTCATGGAAGTTTCTTAGTGAACAAGCCTATCTATGGTATATTAAACAGAGAGTGCAAAGACAGTTCGGATTGTATTACTGAGTCTAGTAGGATGCCTTTCCGATCTGCACCAGATAGTGATATACTAGTGAATAGCAAACAAATTCAGGGTTCTCCATGTAAAATCTTGCAACTCTCGAATAATTACCATATACTTAATAGCAGCATTTTACTGCAGAGTGAAGTAGTTTCATGTATTTTATGCAGCAGTAACACTGAACGTTCCATAATACCCGGGATTCTTAAATATTTTTATGATCACATGCAGCATTATGTAGATATGTGCTTAGTTAATGGCACTGCTTTTAAAGACTTTGCAAAACTTTAATACATTCTTGGGGAGGGTGGTAGGAAAGGACGTATTTTTCCATTTACCAGAAAAATAGTAAAAAAATATTGTGCACAAAAAAAATCCCCAGAAAATTGAACCTCCTGCATGTAATGGTGGTTTCTTATCTGCGCTGGGGATTCCCAATAGAGCGGGAAAGGGGAATCCCTGTGGCCAAACGGTTCCATCTCTGGACAGAACCGAATAGCAGCAGGGAGACTTCATTGACTGTCCAACTGGCCAGCTTTTGGCGGGAAGAAAAAACGCTGCATGCAGCCCTTTTCCTATAGTTTTTTCTGCCGCATCGGTGATGGAATCTTTTTAATGAGGGTCAGTTGTTCCGGTTTTAAACCCTTGTGGGGGTTTCACATACAGGGGTTTTTTTTTTTTGAACCATAACTTAGCATTATTTCTGTTAGCTAAAGCCAGAAGTGAATTCATAAGGAATGAGAACAAGAAGGACTTCTACTTCTCCAACTTGCTGGATCCACTTCTGACTTTGGGTTAAAAAACTGCATCAAAAATGCAGTGGCATTTACAAAAAAAACACCTTACAGAAGACAGACAACTTAAACTTCAAGAGAACCTCTCTCTGTTTATACCCAGGATGGTGACTGTAACAATGGGGCGCCCTCTACGTCTAGAGCAGTGGTTCCAAAACTTTTTCAGCAATGGAGCCCTTTTTGAAGCAAATGTTTCTCGTGGAGCTTCAAAGTGGGACAGAGGGTGTGGTCAAGGGAGGGGTTAGGGGGCGTGGTTTATCACGGCATACGATTTTTACCTCCGTTGTTATAAAAAGGACAGGGCCGTTTAAACAAAATATAAGGGAGGAACGCTGGAAGGGCTATTGATATACATTATATTTAAACTTAACGTGCTGTGGTATTAAATCCCGCACCACATGTCTATATCCGCACGCAGATTTTTTTCCACAACGTGTGGATGAGATTTTCAAAATCTCATCCGCTTTGTTGCTACAGCTACTGTGAGTTCCACAGCAAATCCGCCCCATGTAGTAATAATGACCCCCTATATTGATGGCACCAGCAGTAATAGGGTTTCCTGTATTGGCCCCAAAAAGTAATAGGGACCCCTATTGCTGTCCCAGTAGTAATAGCTGACCCCTATTGCGGCCCCCAGTAGTAATAGCTGACCCCAATTGTGACCCCAGTAGTAATAGCTGACCCCTATTGTAGCCACATTTTTAATAGCTGACCCCTATTGCGGCCCCAGTAGTAAAAGAGTCCCCAAATAGTCCCTGCTCTACTCACCGCTGCAGCAGTGTCCAGACAGGATATAGTGAGGAGCCAGCTCATGTGAACTGCACTGATATGCCACCTATTCCTCACTAGAGCCTGTCTGAACACTGCTACATCGGTGAGTAGAGCAGGCACCTAGACCCTCGGTCGGAGCCCCTGACTGTGGGTTCCGTGGAGCACAGATTGGGAAACTCTGGTCTAGAAGAAAGAAGGTTTCTACACCAACTTAGAAGGGGGCTGGCTACCATTCCAAAAATTAACAGTCTGATCCCCCAAAACTTGCAGACTGCAATTTGCTGAAATGATGCTGCATCCAGCAACAAAGTTGCTCTAATACTTTAGAAAATACTCTCTAAGCTCTCGCTCACGACCTGAGGGTTGCGAGCTCCACATGGTTCAGGTAGCCGGCTCAAGGTTGACTCAGCCTTCCATCCTTCTGAGGTTGGTAAAATGAGTACCCAGCTTGGTGGGGGCGGGGTGGTAATAAATAAATTACCTGAAAGTGCTGCGGAATAAGTATGCACTATACAAATAACAAGATTTATTTATTTTTTGAACTAAGTTCACCTGTGCCTGTAAAATGACTCCCAAGTCTCTCTCTACTTTTCTACTACTTCCATTCCAGTCATTCTCTCTGGCAAGAACTGGATACTGCTGTTTGGTATCACAGAATGACTGTTCAGTGGAATACCTCCAATATCTCCAGACTACTTCCACATTTGCTAACTGCGCCTCCAGGAACAGGAAACTGTATTTATTGTCTTCTTGGAACAGATGTTCAGCATGACCTTGCGCCTCCCTATACCCTCATATGCCCAGGTCTACATGGTTTTCCTACAGTAATACTCCGGCCATACTCTACCCAGCCTACATTGTTTTAAATTTGACCCAATTGCACCTGTAATTAACATCTTAACACCTACAAAAATGTTGCAAAACGTACATTTGTCAGTTCAGGCCTGCCGCCGTCCTCATAGAAGTCAACGGTAAGCTGGACACACACGTGAAGGCCGTCTTCATTAAGGTCTATGGGAGATATTGAGACAGCAGAGTACTACTTGCATGCTTGCTTGGGACCTGCACCTTCTATATGAACATCATTTTTTAATTGGCCATGTTTGGTACAACACTATATTCGGGAGCTGCCTATTCTTCGCATGTTACATCTGATTTTCCTCTATATCCAGTATCTATATACAGAAATTCAGCACTGCTGGATTAAATAGAAGTTCACATATTTATCTACTCGTTTAATCAGCAGCCATAAATGACTTCAAGGGAAAATTAAGAGTGGCCGAAAAATAATGATGAGTGAATGATCAGCAGCCAGATATTGAGACGGCGGTATTAGAAGTCCGGGGTTGCTAAGCAACAATAGATCTCGAATAAAAATCACATAATTTCTATGCCAACCTTTCCACTACTATATTGGAATAATCTCTGCATAAGGACACCATTTGCTCCTCATTTTGCATTGGCTAGAGGGTCACCTGTGGGACTCCAAACATATCAACAGATCGTTCTGTTCACGTAATTTACATTTGGCACTACTTTCTCAGTATTCAGTCATGTGACTTATATATTACTTTTTCAATCCATAGCTTCATTACAGAAGTCATATGAGCTGATGTTGGCCGTCTTCAACTACCTGCTAGCATAAACCCTGAGGAGCCGCCAATGCGTGTTTTACATGGTTACTAAAGGGATTTATTTCACTATAATCCCATTTACGGCTGGATTCTTGTCCTATTGGCTGGGATCAGAGTAAGCTCCGATCCCAGCTGCTTAACCTCTTAGCTGGTACGGTTTAATCACTGGGATCGTATTGGCCCAGGCAATAATGATATCATTATTTCTCATGTTAAACACCATGAAAAGACATTAAAAAATGAATGTCAGGATTCTTGATTTTTCCTTACCCTGCCTCCCACACCCCAAAAAAGGAATAAACACTCATCTTGCAAAAATCAAGAAGTATAGCTCAGATGGTGGTAAAATAAAAATGTTATGGATCTTGGAATGTGGTGACAAAAAGACGACAATATTTGAATGTTTTTAGTGGGAGAACATATTACAACTAGAGATGAGCGAACGTGCTCGTTTAGAGCAATTATTCGAACGAGTTCGCTTTTTTTGAGTAACTGCCTACTCGGGCGAAAAGATTCGGAGAGCGCCGGGGATGAGCAGGGGGGTTGTGGAGGGGGGGAGAGAGAGAGCTCCCTTCTTGTCCCCCCTGCTAACCCCCGCTCCACCCCGCCGCCCCCGAATCTTTTCGCCCGAGTAGGCAGTTACTCAGAAAAGGCGATACTTGTTCGAGTAATTGCTCTAAACGAGCACGTTCGCTCATTCCTAATTACAACATAAAAAAAACTATACACATTTGTAAATTTGGTGTCGCTGCCATTATAGTGACCCAGACAATAAAGGAAACACATTGTTTCCGCTGCACAGTGAACGGGGTAAATTTAAAAAACAAAAAAATAACCAATATCGGAATTGCGCTTTCTTCCGCTTGTACCAAAAAAGTTAATAAATGTTAATGATTAAGTTATATGTACCCAAAAATGGTTCCATTAAAAAATGCAACTTGTTATGCAAAAAAAAAAAATAAAAATCTACAAATAGTAACTTTTGGAATTCAATAAGGAAAAAACAAAAAAATTAAGATCCAAAATAAGGGGTTAATATTACATACGACACAACATTAATTGTTCTGTATGGGGAAAAGGTTATATATTGAAATAGTGACAGTTTTTGTAGCTCAGAATTGCTGTTTTTGTTCCAACTTTCTAAACCAATGCAAAAAGATACAGATTTAAAGGAGAAGTCTCTCATTGGGTTTAACTAAAATGATCCTATGTGAACCTGACCTGACTGAATAATGTAAGTTTCACTGGTCATGTACAACTATTCACGCAAAAACTATATATATTGGTTTAAACCCAACACTTGTTTCTCCCAACAGTCCCATATAGGATGCACTTTTACTATAGTAGGCCATATAAAATGATGTTTACAATGAAGAGGGGGTTAGAAGGGAAAAGAAAAGGAAGGGTTGGAAAAAAAAAGTGAGAGAGGCATGGGTGTAGCTAAGTGGTCGCAAGTAGTGATGAGTAAACTCTTGAAAAGTCGGCCGGTTTGCCGAACTTTTGCAAAACGTTCGATTTGTTCCAAATGAGTTTGAACCAAACTGAAAGTTCACCAAAACCCATAAAACTAGAATATAACAATAAGAGCCATGAAAGCCCTATATAACACTTTGAGAGTATTATGCTGGGGTTTTATGGCACTTAGACAGTGTTATACACCAGTGTTGAGTACTAATGATGAGTAAACCCTGTTTCAGGTAGAACTTTTCTAAAAGTTCAGTTCAGGTTCATGCCAAACCAAACTTTTAGCAAAGTTTGACCTGAAACTGGAGTCTACTGGTTTGGTTCACGCAATGTTAGTAGCTTTGCATGGTTGCAAATGGTTGGTGGCAGGGGTCATGACAACAAACCATTTTGTGCTGATTAGGGCATTTAGACTCTTTGACCCTTGAGGAAGGTCTACCTACAGCTGTGTTGGAGGGATGAATGCACATGACATAATCTATAGTTATAGAGGTGAAAGCCCTCACTGACTGACTCACTGACTGACTCTCCACTAATTCTCCAACTTCCCGGAGTTGTACAAACATGAAATTTTGCAGGCCCATTCTATATGTCTTGCATAGAAAAAGTAAAGGGGTCACAACTCGATAATTAAATGTGAAGTGCAAATGTATTAGCACCAATACGTAATGGAACTTCACGGTGTCGTACAAGCGTGAAATTTGGCACAAGCATTCTTTATGTCCTAAATAGGAAAAAAAGGTAAAGGGGTCGCAACTCAATTATTTAATGCTAATTGCAAAAGTAAGTGCAACCCTATGTAATGTAACTTCCAGATGTGGTACAAGCGTGAAATTTGGCACGAGCATTCTTTAGGTCCTGAATAGGAAAGGTAAAGGGGTCACAACTTGAGTATTCAATGCTAATTGCAAAAGTAAATGCACCCCTTTCTACATAACTTCCCGGTATTGTACAAGCGTGAAATTTGGCACGAGCATTCTTTAGGTCCTAAATAGGATATGTTAGGTTCCAAGTAGGAAAAGTAAAGGGGTCACAACTCAATTATTCAATGTTAATTGCAAAAGTAAGTGCACCCCTTGTATCTTCCCTGTGTCATACAAGAGTGAAATTTGGTGCGAGCATTCTTTAGATCCTAAATGAGGAGAATAGGAGGGGTGGCACATTCTGCAGAGGGACATCAGTATATGCAGTCTGAGGAGAATCTAATGCTCCTTTATGTGTATACATATTTTATTCCTCGATTCCTCTGAAGTAACCTTGACTTCATAAAATCTTCTGTGCGAACAACACGCAAACACGTATATCAAATTAACTTGGGCAAAGCCCGGTATATCAGCTAGTGTTTATATATACCCATCGTAGTGCACAGATGGCACTAAGCTTTTTCAGATTCCTGAATGACAAATCTGTTTGCTCTATCTATATAAGAGTACAGAATGTATCGCTGTCTGATGTACTCTTCTGGAAACTAGAAAAGCTTTCTATGAACCCATGTTAGACATACTGGTTGCTCGAAAACAAATCTAATACTTTTTAAGAATTTTTACAACTTGACAACCCAAGGACGGTGGAAATTTGTGGATTCTTTGCCTTGATGTATTTGCTTTTTGAGCCTGATTTATCTCTGCACTGTGACTAGAATTAATTAACTTCATTAATATCCAAGGAAAACCTTATTGGGTATGAGCTGATATTTTCTCTTGATATGAGCAGTCAAATAGAATTTCATTAATATGCTCAGTTTACTAACACATCTTTTTTTTTACTGCCATTTAATTAGCGTATTAAC
Organism: Eleutherodactylus coqui; assembly: GCF_035609145.1. Lineage (NCBI taxonomy): Eukaryota > Metazoa > Chordata > Amphibia > Anura > Eleutherodactylidae > Eleutherodactylus > Eleutherodactylus coqui. The sequence continues at coordinate 248,136,348 of NC_089840.1, forward strand.
TGTGTAACATAAGGTTTCTTTTCAGTGCTTCTACTTTATGCATTTCAAATAAGCTGCATACATGTCTCATATACTCACTTTATCATCAGTTATCAGAGTTCTAGCGTGGTAACTGTGGCTTATTGGTGCTCCCTCCTGAGGGCTATGCCCCTGCAGATTTCTACATGATATTATGTGACCCAGCACCCATCCCCTAGCTACTCCCATGCTGAGATTTCCATGATATCAGATAACATGTAAAAGCTAGACAGGTCAATTTGCTGTTGTAATTTCTCCTTAAGGAGTTTTTCAGAGTATTTTCTTAAATTATTAGAGTGATAGGACTTAAAGGAGTTTTCCATTTTTATAAAGTGATGGTATATCACAAGGGTATGACATCACTTCATGATCCATGTGCGTGCAACCTCTGAGCCCCTACCGATCCTAAGAATGGTCATAGTACTGTATTATCTTAAGTTAATAAATACTTAATAAGTTTCCCCCACACAGCAGTGTTACTGTCCAACTAGCCGGGTAGGGAACTGTACCCATATAGTACCCCAGAGTTGGGGTCCCACAGCCCTTCTATCACTGCTAGACTTTAAATGTGTATATTCTGAGAAGAAAATTGATTTTTTGTATGTATATATTTGATTAAGAGTTAATTGTTGACATGTGGATTATCTAACACTGTGTGAGTTAGTAGAATGCAACCTAATTCCCTTTCACCCCATCAATCATCCTTAGATAGCTTAGGTCGGTTAGTGTGGCCCAATCCTAGCTCAGGATTGGTCATCGTAGAGTGTATAAAAGGTGTAGACTGGGCGGGGCTAGACAGTCTAGTCCAGGCCTGGAGAGAGTCTAGTCCAGAGGAGCCTAAAGCAGGGACCAGGGAGTTACAAGTAGTTCCATCTAAAGCCTAGCCAACTTGAAAGAGAGAAAAAGGAAGATCTATTCTAAGACAGTGCAGGGGGAAGTTGGATACGAGGTGTGAGTACAAGCCCAATGACCATTATGGAGAGAAAGAGAGAAAGAGGACAGAAGAGAAAAGAACAGAAATCCAGTTAGGCCTGAGTGGCCACAATGGAGAAAGAGATAGAGGGAAGGAGAGAAACAGAGGAATCACGAGAGAACAAATAAGTCTATAGTTTGTCTGTTGAGCATTAGTCAAAGCCAGGGATGAAAGCTGGAAGTGTTTTACTGCAATGTGTTGCCAAAGCCCCCCTGAGAAAGTGTTTCAATGCAATGTCTACTAATGAAATTCCAAGTCATTTTCTATCTAAAGTCAATGTGATTCAGCAATTATTGGAAGTGAATGTGAGCTGTGCTTATCTGCTGCAACGTTCCGCAACTCCCTCTCTCCCCTGCAATAAAGAGTTACAGACTGCTTTCATCTAAAATCTGTTTCCTGGACTACTTCCCCATCGTCCGCAACAGCACTGAGGTACCACACAACTCGGCAGGAGCGTTAAAACTTTAATTGTTTTTGTTGTATTTAGTTATCCCAATTTGGGTTTATTATTTTGTCGTAGACCATGATACCCTAAATTGGAGGGGAGCAGCAGAGCTACCATTGACAACCATCTTATTCCGTGCTTCTTTTTTCCTGTCGTTGGTCTACGCATGGTCGAGTCACTGCACCCAGACCCATTCACTTGAATGTGGCCATGCTGCAGGTCCCTGAAGAGTGGGTGATGGTGACGCTACTGTGCAGAATAAACCAAGGGGTCGCAGTGCTAAATCAGAACTATGGCCCCCACATTTGCAAAGTTATGGGAGTCCCCATGGTTGGACCCCATTGATTATAAGGTAATGGCATATCCGAACAATATACCATCACTTTACAAGATGGGAATAATTCTGTAATGTCCAGTGGAAGTTCAGCAAAGATGTAGTGCAGAACAGGAGTTTTAGTTGCACCAGTACCTCCACCGCCTGCGTTGTGATGATGGTCACCCATCACCATGATGATAATCAGTTTTTAATAGTTAATGCAGAGGTTGGATAGACATTGAGGCATGTTTACATAGACTGACATTTCATGCAGTGGTCTAAGTAAAATTTGTGCTAGTGTAAGTGCAAAAAAAGGAATTTAGAGGCGCAGCCAACATAAAACATTTCTTACATCTAGCATCATGTCTGGGAGCTGCTGTAAGCTTCGGTTATAATTTGCGCCAGCTTCTGGCATAAAAAAATAGTAAATCTGATAAGCAAACGAGGCCTCTTCTTTTTTTGCCTAACTCCCATCTGCTTTCACAAAAATAAAGAGGCCAGTGAAAAAGACCAAAAGCTGCAAATTTTGTCATGCACCATAATTTTGAACTTTTGTATGCCAGAAATCCATATTCACACGGGCGATCTGTTTCCAAGATGGATAGAAGTCACATGGCAAAAAAACTCATTTGTTTGAATGGGTTAATTGAAACAAGCCATATTTCACTATAGCCCGAGTTTGAAAAACCACAGCATGTCCTATTTTTGGTTGATTGTTGTTCAAAAATCACCTGTTATTTTCTATGGGAGTATTAAAAATATGGATCACACTTGCAGGCCATGCAAGTACAATCCGTTTTTAAAACATCTTACTATTGAAACCCCATGTGATGCATATCACTAGAGATGAGCGAGTATACTCGCTAAGGCACATTACTCGAGCGAGTAGTGCCTTAGCCGAGTATCTCCCCGCTCGTCTCTAAAGATTTGGGGGCCGGCGGGGGCGGGAAGCGGCGGGGGAGAGCGGGGAGGAACGAAGGGGAGATCTCTCTCTCCCTCTCTCCCCGCCGCAACTCACCTGTCACCCCCGCCGGCCCCCGAATCTTTAGAGACGAGCGGGGAGATACTCGGCCAAGGCACTACTCGCTCGAGTAATGTGCCTTAGCGAGTATACTCGCTCATCTCTACATATCACACATGTTTATCACAAAACGCATTGGACACGCATGAAAACTACAGTCAAATTTATGTAAAGCAGCTAGGCTTTTTACTTAACTACATCCCCCCCGCCAGTGAGTATACATCCTAATGCTCTTTTCACATGGGCTATACTCCTGTTCAATTTTTGGACCAAAATAATTGGATCAAAATCGCACCGAAATAGAACACATTGATTTGAATGGAGATACTTGCATGGGCTGTGGTAGACCGGAGTATTGTTAGGTACCATGTGTATGTCTTCATATGGTGCAGATATTTGTGGGACACAAAGGCAGCCCAAGACTCTACTAGAGGGCCAAAAATCTTCAAACAGCACTGAAGTATGGAATACGCTCAGATATAGAGGCCATATATATGGTCTGTCTAAAAATGGGATTGGAGAAGTAAAAAAAACTCTTCCAAAGTAAAGTTTTCCTACGTCTCCCTGTTAACACAATGGTCTGCATAGTCCTTAAATGTCAATAGTGTCATAGTCACTAGGCGTCAATGGAGCTCATCTGGGATACGGTAGAACAGATGTTTCCAAAAATGTCTACAATTGTAAAAATAAGACCGAATGCACACGGCCCATGTCAAATTCCGATTGCGAGATCTCGCAGCGGAATCAGACCCTGTGCCCTCGCAAGCCTGTCATGTTGTCTTCTAACTGCTCTGTGGATATGTCGGCTGGCACGCCGCCACACGTGCACAGTGCAGAGAATGAAGCGCCATCGCGCTGGCAATGACGTGGATCCGCGATGATTCACCATGGGATGCACGGCTTCCTTTGACTGCAATGGAATACGGCAGTGCAAGCCTTGCACTAGACTAGGACATGCTGCAATTTTTTTCCCCCCGCAAACGGAAAATCACAGTTGATTTCCACTTATGGCCATAGAAAAGCATTTTGCAATGTTTATGCACAGTATTTGCTGCGGGATCCGGAGGCGAACGCTCGCTCCGGATCCCGCTGTGCAAATCTGCCTGTCTACATTGGGCCTAAGTGGTTCTTTCCATCATGTTGTTGAGTCCATGAGTCCAATAATTTTGTCTGTTTCAAAAATGAGGCCCTACCCATGTACAATAATCTGCCAGCCAACAGCAGGGGTATTGAGTGTATCACTCCACTGCTTGTGGTTAGGGGATTGGCTACCTGTGAGAAATGTCACTGGTGCCAATCCCATAACCGTCTATGTTGACCAGAGGAGAAGCATCACTCACTCCAATAGATTGTGCATGCTTATATTGATACTGCTATATTTCTTTATATCAATGCAAGTGCATACAATTAATTTATTGGTGGCAGCGGACAGCCAACACCTCTACTACCGGTTATGTAATTGGCACGTTTCTCACAGGTGGCCAATCCCCCCAACCACAAACATGGAGTGATATACTCAGTGTCACTGCCAGTGGCTACATTCTCTTCATGAGACAGACTACAGAAGAACATATCCAATAAATTATTGACACAATAGTCTATAACTGTCAGCCCATCTCCATTTGAAGTTGGGGTTTAAGGC